>NC_079191.1:199439995-199738358 GCF_029499605.1 Hyla sarda | reverse complement strand
GGGACGCAGCGCAGCCAGGACCGCATGGAGGACGCCAGGACCGCTCGGGACACCGCTCGGACGGGTAAGTGACGCCGGGGGACGGGTCAGGGACACTTAGCAGAGCGGTGTGTGTCCCGATCCCCGTGATCGGGACTCACACACCGCGCTGCTAAGTATTTTCATAGCGAAACGCTGCTATCAGCTAGTCAGATTTGACCAGCTGATAGCAGCGATCGCTGGGGGGGGGGGGGTGGGGGATGAAACCCCCCGTGGTCGCACGGTAAGATGGCTGGCTATCAGTGATAGCCACCATCTTTCCGGGCGCTGCGGGGTGCCGCGAGTAGCGGCAGTAATGTTCATGACGTACCTGTATGTCATGGGTCGGGAACACCTTGCCACCCATGACGTACAGGTATGTCATAGGTCGGGAAGGGGTTAAACGCGGCGATCAATGTTGATCGCCGCATCTAAAGCGAAAGTAAAAGCTCAGTCGGGCTGATCGAGACTATCCCAATAAAATCGCGATGTCCCAATCAACTAGGATGCAAGCGGAGGTCCCCTTACCCTGCTCCGTCACATCCGATCGGTGTTTGATTGCCCCCTATGGGAGCTATAACACTGCAAAAAAAAAAAAAAAAAGTTAATAAAGGTCATTTAACCCATTCCCTAACAAAAGTCACTGTGTAAATAAAAATAAACATATGTGGTATCGCCGAGTGCGGAAATGTCCGAACTATAAAAATAAAGTCCAAAATAGCGAATTTTTGATTACTTTTTATGTCATGAAAAAATTTATAAAAAGTGATCAAAAAGTCAGATCAACACAAAAATGGTACAGCTAAAAACAGATTACAGTGTAAAAAATTAGCCCTCATACCGGCCCGTACGCGGAAAAATAAAAAAGTTATAGGGGTCAGAAGATGAGAATTTTTTACGTATACATTTTCCTGCATGTAGTTATGATTTTTTTCAGAAGTACGACAATATCCAACCTATATAAGTAGGGTATCATTTTAACTGTATGGACCTACAGATAAGATGTCATTTTTACCGAAAAATGCACTGCGTAGAAACGGAAGCCCCTTAAAATGACAAAATGACATTTTTTTCTTAAATTTTGGCGCATAATTAATTATTTTTCCATTTCGTCGTGGATTTTTGGTAAAATGACTAATGTCACTGCAAAGTAGAATTAGTGGCGCAAAAAATAAGCCATCATATGGAATTTTATGTGCAAAATTGAAAGTGTTATGATTTTTAGAAAAAAAGAGAAAAAAATGAAAATGCAAAAACGGAAAAACGCTGCATCCTTAAGGGGTTAAACAATGTTCAATAGGTACTAAGAGGACCAAAAGTCACTAGCCTAAACCAAGGCAGAATGGGTCAATGCTTTCATGTTGTATAACCTCTTAAGGACGCAGGGCATACCTGTACGCCCTGCGCCCGGTCCCGGTGTTTAAAACGGGGTCATGCCGTGATGGTCCCGGCTGCTACTCATAGCTGGGACCCTGGGCTAACAGCTCGGGGCACCGATCGTTGTGCCCCGTGCTATTAACCCTTCAGACACGGCAATCAAAATTGATCGCCACGCTGAAAATGAAAGTAAATGCTTCCCGGCAGCTCAGTCAGGCTGATCGGGACTATCACGATAAAATCGCGATATCCCGATCAGCTAGGACGCGAGCGTAGGTCCCCTTACCTTGCTCTGTCGCATCCGATCGGTGTTTGATTGCTCCAAGCCTGAGCTACATGCTTGAGCAATCAAGCCCCTATTACGTTGCTCCATGTAAAGCCATGGCTTTGCAGGGATCAGGGTAAAAGATCAGTGTGTGCAGTGTTAAAGCCCCCTATGGGAGCTATAACACTGCAAAAAAAAGTGAAAAAAAAAAAGTTAACAAAGGTCATTTAACCCCTTCCCTAATAAAAGTTTGAATCACCCCCTTTTCCCATAAAAAAAACTGTAAATAAAAATAAACATATGTGGTATCGCTGCGTGTGGAAATGTCCAAACTATGAAAATATGTAGTTAATTAAACCGCCCGGTCAATGGCGTACACGCCAAAAAATTCAAAAGTCCAAAATAGCGTATTTTTGGTCAATTTTTATATCATAAAAATGTTTATAAAAAGCGATCAAAAAGTCTGATCAATACAAAATTGGTATCGATAAAAACTTCAGAACATGACGCAAAAATTAAGCCCTCATACCGGCCCGTACGCAGAAAAATAAAATTTTTTGAACATATACATTTTCCTGCATGTAGTTATGATTTTTTTTTCAGAAGTACGACAAAATCAAACCTTTATAAGTAGGGTATCATTTTAACCGCATGGACCTACAGAATGAAGATAAGGTGTCCTTTTTACTAAACAATGCACTGCATATAAATGGAAGTCCCCAAAAGTTACAAAGTGGCATTTTTTCTTCAATTTTGTCGCGCAATTAATTTTTTTTCCATTTAACCGTAGATTTTTTGGTAAAATGACTAATGTCACTGCAAAGTAGAATTGGTGGCACAAAAAATAAGCAATCATATGGAATTTTCGGTGCAAAATTGAAAGCGTTATGATTTTTAGAAGGTGATGAGGAAAAAATGAAAATGCAAAAACGGAAAAACGCTGAGTCCTTAAGGGGATAATGATGCCATCTGTACGTAGCAACTGGAATAGAGATTAATCAGACCAGGCAATGTTCTTTTAGTCTTCCATTGTCCAATTTTGGTGAGCCTGTGTGAATTGTAGCCTCAGTGTCCAGTTCTTAGCTGACAGGAGTAGCACCCGATTTGGTCTTCTGCTGCTGTAGCCCATCTGCTTCAAGGTTGGATGTGTTGTGCGTTCAGTGATGGTATTCTGCATACTTTGGTTGTAGTTATTTCAGTTACTATTGTAACTGAGTAGTAATTTAAGTTACTGTTGCCCTTCTGTCATCTTGTACCAGTCTGCCTATTCTCCTCTGACATCAACAAGGCATTTGCATCCAAACAACTGCTGCTCACTGGATCATTTTTTTTTTTGACCATTCTCTGTAAACTGTAGAGGTGGTTGTGCGTTAAAATCCCTGTAGATCAGCAGTTAAGTCACTTAAATCCCTTTCTTCCCCATTCATTTCGGTTTGAACTGCAACAAGTTGTAATGATCACGTCTACATGCTTAAAGGGGTACTACGGCCCTAAGACATCCTATCCCCTATCCAAACGATAGGGGATAAGATGTCTGATCACGGGGGTCCCGCCGCTGGGGACCCCCACTATCTCTCATTCCGCACCCACCTTTGGATAGGGAATAACATGTCTTAGGGCCGGAGTACCCCTTTAAGTGCATGGAGTTGCTGCCAAGTGACTGACTGATTAACTATTTGTGTTACCAAGCATTTAAACCAGTGCAGCTAATAAAGTGGCCAGTGAGTGTATATATATATACTGTATATATATATATATAGAAAGCTTACACTATATATATATATATATATATACATATATATATATATATATATATATATATATATGTGCAGAATAGGTTACGATTCATAACAAAAAATTTGTGAAAGGTGTTCTGTAACGTAATTTGGGAACTTTGCGTACTGTCTTACAGCTGGTAACAAGAGAAATCCTGTTTCCCAGTCATTACGAGTTTCCTTTTTACATGTATGCTTCTTTGTGTTTGGGGTAGTAACCATGGCTCTGTATAAACGTTATGCATATGTTCCTGATTATAATATATGAACGAAGTCTGTTACAGTAAATCTGATGCTTTCTGGCTTGCTGGTTGAGAAAACCTCTTCAAGCTGTGGTTTAGTGAGTCTAAGGGCTAGTGAAGGATGTCTTTCATGCATACATACTGACCGGAGCACCTAAAATACCGAAAAGCCAGATGTCACTTCTTCTAGTCAATGCAACTATTAACAATGTGGTTATAACTAGCGGAAGGTGCGGGCTAAACATATGAGTCATGACAGTAGATTTGTAACTCAGTTTAAGGACATTTTAACTCAAAATCACATTTGGATTATTGTTGGTGGGGGTCGTGTAATTTCTTGGGTCGATTAGTCCATAGTCTAGTATAAGCAGATGAATATTCATGTATTCTTAAAGGGGTACTCTGGTGAAAAACATTTTTTTAACCCCTTAAGACCAGGTACATTTTGGCCTTAAAGGGGTACTCCGCCCCTAGACATCTTATCCCCTATCCAAAGGATAGGGGATAAGATGTCAGATCGACGGGTTCCCGCTTCTGGGGACCCCCAGGATCTCCACTGTGGCACCCCGCTATCATTACTGCACAGAGCAGACTCGCTCCGTGCATAATGACCAGCGATACAGGGGCTGGAGCATCGTTAAGTCATGGCTCTGCCCCCTCGTGACTTAACGGCCCGCCCCCCTCAATACAAGTCTATGGGAGGGGGCGTGGTGGCCATCACACCCCCTCCCATAGATTTGTATTGAGGGGGCAGGCCGTTACGTCACAAGGTTGTGGAGCCGTGACGTAACGATGCTCCGGCCCCTGTATTGCCCGTCATTACGCATGGAGCGAGTTTGCTCTGTGCAGTAATCATAGCGGGGTGTTGCAGCGGAGATCCCGGGGTCCCCAGTAGCGGGACCCCGGTGATCTGACATCTAGGGGCGGAGTACCCCTTTAAGGACCAGGCCAATTTTATTTTTGCATTTTCGTTTTTTCCTCCTTGCCTTCTAAAAATCATAACTCTTTTATATTTCCATCCATAGACCTATATGAGGGCTTGTTTTTTGCGGCACCAATTTTACTTTGTAATGACATCACTTATTTTACCATAAAATGTACAGCGCAACCCAAAAAATATTATTTATGTTGGAAAACTGAAAATAAAACTGACTTTTAGCAAATTTTGGAAGGTTTTGTTTTCATGGTGTAAACTTTATGGTAAAAATGACATGTTTTCATTCATCTGTGGCTTAATACGATTAAAATGATACCCATGATATATGCTTTTCTTTAATTGTACCGCTTAAAAAAAAATCTCAAACTATTTTAACAAAATTAGCATGTTTGAAATTGCCCTATTTTGACCACCTATAACTTTCTCGGTATGAGGGCTCATTTGTTGTCATCTGTCGTTTTTATTGGTACCACTTTTGCTTAGGTTTTACTTTTTTATACATTTTTTATTAATTTTTTGGGGAATAAAATGTTACAAAAATGCAGCAATTTTGGATTTTTTTTTTTTTTACGTTCACGCCGTTCACCGTATGGGATAATTAACAATATAATTGGATAGATCAGACTTTTATTCACATGGCAATACCAAGTATGTTCATTAATTTATATAATTTTTTTTATGTCCCCACAGGGGACTATTTATAGCAATCACTTGATTGCTAATATTGTTCAGTGCTATGCATAGGGCATAGAACTGATCAGTGTTATCATTGATCTTCTGCTCTGGTCTTCTTGATCTCAGACCAGAGCAGAAGACCCCTGGAGATGGACGGAGGCAGGTGAGGGAACCTCCATTCGCCATTACAGATGATCGAATCCCCGTGGCAGCGCTGCGGGTGATCTGATCCTCCATTTAAAGTACTGCACTGCTGCAGATGCCATGATCTGTATTGATCCCTGCACCTGAGGGGTTATTGGCGGACATCCACTCGATCGCGGATGTCCGCCATTACCGGCGGGTCCCTGGCTGCTGATAGCAGCCGGGACCTGCCGCGCATGACGCGAACACTGGTCCGGTACTTGCGGTCATGGCGGAGCATAAATGTACATCATGGTGCGTTAAGTATAAAATTGGCTAAATCCTCATTTAACCCCTTATATACTAACATATTTCATTTTCTCTTTTTTCTCAGATTCCCGCACAAAGAGGAGTATGTTGGATTCAGCAGATATATCGATAAACTTTTTTCTTTTTTTGTCTCAATAAAATTATTATTATACAGGAGGATCGCAACGGACGATCTGTCAATTAGTACAGGTACTACTACTCCCATCACGGAAAAGTGTTCCATGCTGGGAGTAGTAGTACTACCTAAAAAATGTAAAAAAAAATTGAAAACACACACACACACACACACTACATTTTTATTATTGTCGGCTACATTTTTAGTGCCCTGCCCGCACACATGAATTGATCCTTGTTTAAAAATTTATAAAAATTTTGTAATAAAAAAGATACCTTTCGTTAGATACAATTTTTTCCATCACTACTGTATCTTTTTTATTACATTTTTAAAATGGTACCCTACGAAATTTTATTAAAAAAGGTATCTCCATCACTTTTTTGGATCGCTAAAGTCCAAAAAAGAATAAAAACGGCCAGAAAAAACGCCAAAGTTAAAACCCACATGGCGTTTTTCTTGGCGTTTTTTTTACTCCCATAGACTTCTATGGGAGTAAAACATCACAATTTCATGGAAAAAACGCCAGTGGTTCAACATACCGCGATTTTGAAAAACCGCCATGGAGCTGAAAAACGCAAAAGAAGAGTGAAAAAATGCAAGAAAAGAGTGAAAAAACTGAAAAACGCCAAGTGAAAAAAGAATTTTGCGATTTCTCATTGATTTACAGCTAACATCTGGCTGCAGCATTTGTTGGCCGAAAAAATGCCATGTGGCAGAATTGGCGTTTTTCAAAAATAAAAACAAGTAGAAACTTAGCCTAATAGATGGCTATGCATTCCGTGCGGAATCCACACAAAGATTGAACTTGTTCATTCTTTGTGCAGACACGGAAAAAGAAATTTCAGAGCAGCAGATTCCCTTTGAGTGTCTGGGCATGCTGGGAGTTGTACTTTTGCAACTTTTAGAAGGCCACAGTGAAGAACACTTACCAGCGATCTTCACTGCAGCCTCCCCCACCGCCGCACTTTCTGGCCTTCCTCCTCCTGCTGCCGCCCGATGTCCCTGCTGCCGCCGCCGCTCTGGTGCCGCCCGGTAAGCCGGCCATGCTCCCCCTCGCCTTACTTGCCCCCCCCCCCCTCTGCCTGAACTTCAATCAGTGGGCAGAGTGGGGGAAATGAACTTTAACCTGCCCGCCCTCAACTGCCATTGGTCGGTCAGTCCTGATCGACCAATGGCAGGGCATAGGAGGAGGTGGCACCCCTGCCACCTCACTCCTATCCTTTAGGATGATCGGGGCTGTCTCTGACAGATCCAATCATACTTATTTTTCGGGCGATTGGGTCACCAGTGACCCGATTGGCCCGAAATCACCACAAATTTGTGACGATCGCCGACATGGTGGGGTCCCAGGACCCCCTAAGCATTACCATGATACATGATAGATATCAACAGTCATCCCAGTCCGATCAGCACCCCATGGCACCCCATCCTTAAGTGCCAGGGCGCGATGGCGTACCTGTACACCCTCCATCCTCAACAGGTTAAACATACATTAAAGGGGTACTCACGACTGTCACACCCTCTCCCATGGACTTGCATTGGGGGGGGGGGGGAGTGACGTCAAGAGGGGGTGAGTCCTGAAACCCGCACCCAGCATTCGGAGCTAAATGTTCTGAATGTTGGGGAGTGGACTATCCCTTTAAGGACAGCTGATGATAGGTTGACACTGCATTTGTGTTCCTGTTTGTTCTGTCCATCACCATCCTAATAAATTGCAGGATGACGAAGTATACTGTAAATCACAGTCATCGATTGTCTCTATTCAAGACACATGACACTAATTTATTCCAGCTCCTGTGTTTAGTGTAAAGTTAACAGCAGCAACAACACTGTGTATATCTATGATAGTACCACCCTAGACCTAGAACAACTTTTTATTTCACGCACTGGCATGATGGTATTCAGCTCATCCCAATACCCCTGTGGCAAGGGTACTGGGGTAATAACTGTGGAAATGTATTTTTCCGTGTCCGCACAAAGAATGAAAGCGTTCAATCTTTGTGTGGATTCCGTACCGAATGCATAGCCATCTATGAGACAGCGCATTCCCCCGTGCACTGTACGAAATGTCCACACGGAGATTTTCCGTGCGTTCATTTCAGCCGTGTGAAAGGATGTCTATCAGACAGCTCTACTACTAAGCCTGTTAAATTAATATAAAAAATAAAAAAAGATAACAGTGAGGATGAAACAGTGACATTTTTATTTAAAGGGTACCTCTCATCAAATAAACTTTTGATATATTTTAGATTAATGAATGTTGAATAACTTTCCAATAGCATGTTAATGAAAAATATGCTTCTTTCTATTGCATTTTTCCTGATCAGTCCTGTCAGCAAGCATTTCTGACTCATGCTGGAGTCCTAAACACTCAGAGCTGCCAGCCTGCTTTGTTCATAGCCAAACAGGCTGTGAACAAAGCAGGCTGGCAGCTCTGAGTGTTCTCCTTTGTGAACAAAGCAGACTGGCAGCTCGTAGTGTTTAGGACTCCAGCATGAGTCTGAAATGCTTGATGCCAGGACTGGTAGGGAGACCCCTAGTGGTCATTTCTTCAAAGTGGAAAATTAAATAGAAAGAAGCATATTTTTTTTATAACATGCAATTGTAAAGTTATTCTGCATACATTAATCTATAATATATCAAAAGTTTTTTTGATGAGAGGTACCCTTTAATATACATGAAAACACCACCACACCCCTTCTTGAAAATTTTATTCAGACAAAAAAAGAAAAAAAAAATTTGCAATATATTTGCCTAATCCAACATACTCCTCTTTGCGCGGGAATCTGAGAAAAAAGAAATTTAAGTATGTTAGTATATAAGGGGTTAAATTAAGATTTAGCCTATTTTCATTTTTGAATTTTTGTTTTTCCTCCTCTCCTTTGAAAATCCGTAATTCTCTTTCAACATACAGACTCATATGAGGGCCTGTTTTTTGCGCTATCAATTGTACATCGTAATTGCACCGTTCATTTAACCATAAAATATACCGAAAAAACTGAAAATGTATATTTGTGGACAGAAATGTATCTAAAGCTGCTATTTTTGGACCTTTTGTCTCACTCACTGACCCCGCTGTCAGTATAGCTTAGTGTTCACTCACTCGCTCCACTGTCAGTATAGGTTACTTCTCAATCACTCATTTACTCATTCACTCACTCAGCGCCGCTGTCAGCATAGGTTACCGTTCACTCACTCCGCTGATGTTAAATGAGGGTTCACTCACTCTGCCACTGATGTTAGGGTTCACTTACTTATTCACTCACTTTGCCACTGATTTTAGGGGTTCTCTTACATATTCACTCACTCACTCTGCCGCTGATTTTAGGGGTTCCATTATTCACTCACTCTGACGCTGATTTTAGGGGTTCACTTACATATTCACTCATTCTGCTGCTGATTTTAGGGGTTCCATTATTCACTTACTCTGCCGCTGATTTTAGGGGTTCACTTAGATATTCACTCACTCTGCCGCTGATTTTAGGGGTTCACTTATTCACTCATTCTGCTGCTGATTTTAGGTGTTCACTTACATATCCACTCACTCAGCCGCTGATTTTAGGGGTTCACTTACATATTCACTCACTCACTCTGCCGCTGATTTAAGGGGCTCACTTACTTATTCACTCTGCTGCTGATTTTAGGGGTTCACTTACATATTCACTCACTCACTCTGCCGCTGATTTTAGGGGTTCACTTAATTATTCACTCCTTGTGCCTGCTGATTTTAGGGGTTCACCTACTTATTCACTCCTTGTGCCCGCTGATTTTAGGGATTCATTTACTTATTCAATAACTCTGCTGGTGATTTTAGGGGTTCACTTATTTACTCCTTCTGCCTGCCCGCTGATTTTAGGAGTTAACTTACCTATTCACTCCTTGTGCCCGCTGATTTTAGGGGTTCACTTACTTATTCACTCCTTGTGCCCGCTGATTTAAGGGGCTCACTTACTTATTCACTCCTGTTGTCCACCCGCTGATTTAAGGGGTTCACTTACTTATTCACTTCTGCTGTCCGCCCGCTGATTTAAGGGGTTCACTTACTCATTCACTCCTGCTGCACTACACTCCTTTCTCGCTAGCAAACTACGCCAGAGCCCTGAGCATGCGCTCTCAGTTTTCTACAGCTACGCTATCACTATGTTACTAACGCTGCCTATGTTAGCCCTACGCTGTCAGCGTAGTGCTGCGCATGCGCTCTGAGTTTTCTACGGATCGAGGTAAACTTTACATCACTGGATAGGTGTATAGTGGAGCCCGTACTAATGCGCTGTATGTGCATAGTAACGGGGAATAGGAGGAGATGCAGAGGTGTTGGCGGGGATCGCTAGACCCATGTCTGTGCCGGATTTGTGCCAAAGTGCATAATATAAAAATGCAGGGAAAAGTACCATCGGCACCAATATTAGAAAAATAAAATAAACGTCCATGGGGGCAATGGAGGGTGCACATTATGAGCTACGGAGAGGGCAACTGCCATGAAGTATATATAGGAGCTAGTTAAAGGGGTACTCTGGTGGAAAACATTTGTTTGAAAATCAACTGGTGCCAGAAAGTTAAACAGATTTGTAAATTAACTTCTATTAGAAAATCTTAATCCTTCCAGTACTTCTTACCAGCTGTATGCTACAGAGAAAATTCTTTTCTTTTTGAATTTTTTTTTTGTCTTGTCCACAGTGCTATCTGCTGACATCTGATGCCCGTATCAGGAACTGTTCAGAGCAGGAGAAAATCTCCATAGCAAACCTATGCTGCTCTGGACAGTTATGACACGGACAGAGGTGTCAGCAGAGAGCACTGTGAACAAGACAAAAAAGAAATTCAAAACGAAAATAATTTTCTCTGTAGCATAAAGCTGCTAATGAGTACTGAAAAGATTAAGATTTTTAAATAAAAGTAATTTACACATTTTTTATTTCCTGGCAGCAGTTCATAAAAAAATAAAAATAAATTTCCACCGGAGTACCCCTTTAAGGATACAGAATAAAGGGCAATTGTTATGGAGTATGTATAGGAACTAGTAATAGGGACAGAATAGAGAGGTGCAAACTAGTTATGGGGACATGATAAATAGGATAGAATGCTATTCCAGGTCCGGCATTCCTGAGGGGACTCTGCCAGCCTCCCTATCAGTTTTCTACAGACTGAGCAGTGCCCACAGCCCTGCAAGGGAGCCGGCATTTAGTGACTTTATTGTCCCACCCGCAGTGCTTCATCGGGCGCTGATGGAGCGGTTCCTGAGTAAGGGGTCCCAACGCTTGGGCCCTTCCATCACGACACAGGCGCCAACTCCCGCCCCTGCTGCTTCACCTTTGGGACAACCGCCAGTACAGCCTGCACAGACACAGTTAATGGCCATGGAAGTAGCTTCTAGCCAGCCTTTATTCAACCAGGACATTGGACCACCAGCCCAAATACCGCCCTTGCCGGGTGCATCGGACATTTCAGTGTCTACCCCACTGATCTCCAAACGCTGGCAGCGGCCCTTGTAAAGTTCATCACCCCTACAATCCAACAAACGCTGGAAAATACCATGCTCTCTACTTTAACACAGCTCCAGGTGGATCTTGGTGTCCATGCGGGTAGGCAGAACAATGGATCATAGCACTAGAAGATGAAAATAGCGGTTTGGTACTCGACTGCGACAAACTGAAATGGACCTATGTCAGTGAAAAGTTGGAAGATTAAGAAAAGTTGGAAGATTTAGAAAACCGCTCAAGCCGCAACAATTTAAGCCTAGTTGGGGTCAATGAGTCTCTTCTTCATGCGGATTTGCAGGACTTCTGCGAGACCTGCCCAGCATAAATGCAGAATTGAAAGAGCACACCTTCTAGGCCAGGCCCCTCCCACTACTGCCCAGGGCAGGTCATCCTGAAACTGCTTGATTACAATGACAAGGTGGAGATCCTGAGGGCCTACCACCAACGCACTTCACTGCTCACTTTACGTAATAGGAAGGTGCTGATCTTTGAGAATTTCTCCGTGGATGTGGCCAGGTGCAGAGGAGCCTACAGCAAAATCTGTACTGAACTGTTTAAAGCTAAGAAACGTTTCCAGCTCCAGTATCCTGCTACCCTGAAGGTCTTTTACTCTGATGGCACCTTTTCATTCTACAAAATACCTGAGGATGCGGAAGCAGCTCTACAAGAGCTTCTGCAGGAGTCGACTAGACACAGAGGAAGTCGTACAAGATCATTGGGAGACTCACGGAAGCGCCGCAAGTCAACTAGCAGACGCTTTAGGAGCAGGAGCAGCAGATCTTCATCTCTGGACTGAGTATCTTTTCATTAAATGTGTTGTATTGTTTATCTTCACTCTGGGGTTCTCAGACTCTTAGTTGCACTACCTTATAGACCGGAGGGTTCGCTGTTTTTCACTATTACCTGATCACCGAAAATGCGGATCTCCCGCTTCCATATGTCTGCATGATGTAACTATTATTAGATGGGAATCCGACCTGAGGATCTTTCTGCCTGCGGATTCATCTGTTTGTTTCCATACTCAGCCATTTTTCCTATAATGCTATTGTGACTAGGTTGGGGGACCTCCTTAGTTTCAGTTTCAGCTGCAGTTTTTAATATTTTCTTAGCAGAGCCTGAGCATTTTATACTCTCATTGTTAACTCTAGTCTTATTAGTTGTTTTTCCTGTTTACCTAGGGGTGCGGGTTCTGTTTCTTCATGTGCCCGAAAAAAGTCCATTACCCACTTAACAGCAGCCTTTATGGCATCTTGGGCGCTGTTGTTTTCCAGGGTTTTATTGTTTGTTTTCTTCTTTTCTTTGTGTTTTTCTTGGTTTTCTTATGTGTTTCTCCCTTCCGGCTGCCCTTCCAAGTGGGCCACCTCTATCAGCTCATCCTCATCTGGGATCTTTGTCTGATCCTGTTGTCTCATGGTCCCCTATTTATGTCTGTTTATTATCTTTCTGCACTGGTCTCCCTCTCCCCATCTTTGGAGCTCCCTTGCCTGGCTTTGTACCCTCCCCTCCCCCCTGGCACTAGGAAAGGGTGTTTAGACCATCATGTGTAGAATTGTTACCTGGAATGTAAAGGGACTACGATCCCCTCAGAAGCGCATGAAGATTCTGCGTTTTCTGAAATGTCTGCATCCCGACATTGCCCTTCTACAAGAGATACATCTTGCGGAACCAGACTTTTAGAGAATGCAGAAGTTGTGGGTGGGCAGGGTCTTGGGAAGTCCGGCAGACAATGGTAAATCTGGGGTGCTGACGCTAATCCATAGGTCTTTTGCTCACCGTTTACTCTCACATGATAACGATGCTGAGGGGTGATTCTCCCATATTCAGTTTGAACATAATGGCAATGTGTACAGTGTATACAATGTCTATGCCCCTAACGGAGATAATAATAATTTTTTCCCCTCTCTAGCAGATACTGTTAAATACACGGCTGGGCCACTGAGGCTCCTGGGGGGGGGGGGGGGGCGACTTAAATTTGGTAATTAACCCACTGGTAGACCAGAGAAGCTCCGCCTTGCCGCCCGCCACTGTATGTCAGAGTGACAAGGTTGTCCCCCATTTCTTGACTCAAACCGGTTTACTTTATGCTTGGCGTCACCTACACCCAGAGTAAACACACTTCTCACATGCACACACGTCGTGGTCAACTATTTCTTGGTTAGTCCTTTGATATGTTCCCGTTTGCGGACAGTGAATATCCAGGATCTAGTCATTTCGGATCACCCACCGGTTGTTCAGGAGCTCCAGGCTTCACCAGGAAGGCCTCGTTTTTTCTGTGGCGTTTCCAATCCTATCTGACCAAGGACGACTCTTTCAGAGAGCTTCTGAGGGATTGGTGGCTGGAGTTCCAGATGGATAATGCGACACACAGAAACAATCCCACACTGTATTGGGAAACGGCTCAGGTTGTTTTGCGGGGAAAGATCATGTCCTATAGCAACATGCTCAAGCGTAAAACTCAGGAGGGTCACACAGAGGCCTATTCCAATTTTCTTGCCGCCCCCACCCCAGCTAACAAACTTAAATGGTCAGAAGCACGAACAGCCTACGAGTTATGGTTGGATAGCAGGGAGAGGATTTATAGATCACACTCACTTTGAGGCTGATCTATTTCGACAGGGCAACTAAGCTGGCCATCTTCTTGCTCGGGTAGCAAAGGGAGCTTAAGCGCCTGCGCATGTATTGTCATTGAGGGACCACCAGGGTCACATCAGGCATGATCTGCCCTCCCTTAATGCTGTTTTGGGCTCTCATTATACTAACCTCTATTCTTCCCTGCCCCTACTGATGAAGGGGCGAGATTTCTGGGAGGCCTCACACTACAGAGGCTGTCTGACGATCAGCGTCAGGAGCTCAATGCGGCAGTAACGGAGGAGGTAGCGACAGGTATTCGGTCCCTTGCTAATGGCAAAGCGTCGGGACCGGACAGTTTTCCTGGTGAATTTTTACAAACCCCTACTGGATCAAGTGATACCCCCTTTAACTACCTACTTTAAGGAAATTCTACAAACTGGAGTCATATTCCCTGTTGCCAAATTGGCATACATCAAAGTGTTCACCAAACCGGGTATGGACCCCTTAGACCCTTGGTCCTATCGCCCTATCTCCCTGATCAACCAGGACGTGAAATTGCTATCTTAAAATCTTGGTGGATTGTTTGGCGGGGTTCCTACCTTCCTTGATAGGGGATCATCAAGTAGGCTTTGTTAAAACTCGTTGGGCTGTCACGAACATTAGAAAGGTTCTGGCCGTCATGGATGGTGGATCCTTTCTGGTGGGTTTATATGATGGCCTCACAGCTAGAGTATACACCTTGGGTATTCTTTCAGCTCCCATTTCCTCAGCTAAAGGCATGCGCCAAGGATCTAGTGATAGAGCCCCTGGCGCGGGCTTTACTCTCCTCTGATGTCTATCGAGGTATCCAAGTGGGATCTCAGGAAGTTATACTGTCAATGTTTACAGACGATGTCTTTTTGTATCTTAGTATTCTGTGGGAGCATGTCCCCAAAATTCTAGATTTCTTTTCACCTGCGGGAGATTTTACAAGTTATAAGATTAATGCGGCTAAAAGCATGCTTTTGCCCCTGGAAATGGCCTCTCCACGGTGGTTGCAGGATGCAGGTACTTAGGGAGTAGTGGTTACCCCCTCATTAATCACATACCTAGGTATATACATAGGAAAGACATCTGACACACTCTATGCACTGAAATACCTGCACCTTTTTAAGCATATCTTTGCAGAGCTGAACAGATGGGAATCCTTGCCATTATCTTTTCTTGGTCGCTGCCATTTTATCAAGATGATTAGCTTCCCATGCTTGCTCTATCCCCTGCAGACACTCCCACTTTTATTGAAACATCAGGATGTTAGGCGACTTAATCAAGCTTTTAAATGCTCTTTATGGCAAGGAAAATGTCCCCGCAGTGCCTTGCAGAAGCTCATGTTATGTGTAGTGTCCCGCTACCGTATTGCATACCATACCTTGTATGGTGGTCCCCAAAGTCATAGTTACTACGCTCAGGTAGGGTCCCACAGGTGGGACAGCCCCTAGTGGCCTCCTTCTTTCCTAATTTTGTAATGTTTAAATCTATATATTTCATATAATGTATATTAGTACACTTACCTTGGTAGCGTCGCAGGACCTTCGGTCATGTGACTATGTTAATTCCTCTATAGTATGTTGGAGGACCTTTGGAGGTCCTTGGGTCACATGATTACCCATAACTTTTTGTACAGATGATTGACAGAAGTATTGGACCAATCAGCTTAAGGCCAGCCCCTGCCCATATAAGGAAGCTGCAGCTAATGATCACTCTCTTGGGTTCTGGACTATCAGAGAGGACAGATCTGTGCAACTTGCAAAGACAACGCTAGGCCTGAAGCCTGCTGGCCTCAACGTGAACTCAAAACGTGAGTCCCCGCTAAAGCTATCGTGATTGCTGGACCTCAACTAAATCCCCTAAATCCAGCGGAACAGCGCAAATCAGTCTACGGACTCTAAAATGCTTAAGGTCCCAACCACTGTCAATATCTAAGAGACTTTGCTTGTACAGAGACTGTTCAGGTTATAAAGCTGGCATAAAATCTTCAGTAAAAGTTACGACTGTTTTCAGCAAACTCTCCGGTTGTGGACATTCAATTATTTCATACCTCCCTATCGCTCTTGGGAAGGGTGGCGGTAGGACAAGCATTACAGAAGAACCCTCACCCTGGCGTCACGAGTAGAAAGGGTAAAACAGACCCCATTAAAGTACCGCACAGCTACACCCCATATACCCTACATCCCCAAGCTACCACATATGCAAAGCAGAGGGGGACTAAACTTTCCGAATGTTAGGGGATATAATTTAGCTTGCCTGTTCCGGCACGTAAGGGATTGGATACATGGGTCTTCCTTCGTTTCTAATATGAGAGTTGAGATGGCGCTGGCTGCCCCCTGGTCTCTATGGGCGCTGCTGCATACTGCCTATGCCAGGCTACCGGCAAGGATCAAAACATCAATGTTGCTCCCTGATACGATTGTAGTATGGAAGGAGACACGGAAGCTTTTTGGCCTCCCATTTCTTCTCTCCAAGAGAATGCCATTGACTAACCATCCAGAGTTCCCGCAGGGTAGGTCTGCCCCTTGGTTGTCACCATGGGCCTCTCGGTGGGGGATCTCATACATAGGGATACCCGTAAGTGGTTAACCCCAGGGGAGATTCTAAATTCCTTTGGGCTCCCTCACTCTCACATGCTATATGCCAATCAAGTCTACACCTTTTGTTCTTCCTGACTGAGGGACCTCAAGCGGGAAGCACCGAAGCATGCCCTAGACGAGATCATAGGCGAGAACCCTGGAAAGGCATAATTTTTGGCCCTCTACCTGGCTTTTCACAATCGTTTTTTGAAAGTGGACCCTAAACGGATTTTTCGTACATGGGAGAGGTGGACAGGGGATGTTGACATCACAGACACCATGCTGGCAGGTTGGGAGGCGGTACGTAGGAATGTTATAAATGAAAGATGGAGGGAAACCTATTTCAAGATGGCCCATGCAGCCTTGTATGGGTTCAACATTCTGCCTTCCCCCTCCTTCCCTGACAGGATTATTATCTGCCCTAAGGGTAGGGCTCCACCCGCAAATCTTTATCATGGGGTCTGGGAGTGCTCGGTCATGGCAGATTATTGGCGGCTGATACATACTTATATTTGGGATTATTGGCAGGTGACTCTACAGTCCTTTTTGTTTCATCAATTGTGCCCGCCGGAGGGGGACGAGGGGGAGAGGAGGAAGATTCAACGTTTTATTCATGTTGTTCTTTTAGTGGCACTGCGCTGCCTTTTTGCCAAATGGTTGGACTCAGTCACTCCAGATCTGCTGATGCTGGTTTCTCAACTGAAGGTTTTTCTAGAGGTGGACAGGTTAGATGCAGAACTTCATGTGACTCAGGCACTAAATGTTTTTTTTCAGAAATGGAAATCCTTTATTGTGACTCACTTCGACTCTCGGGGGATTGCGGAAATTGTTCGCCCATTCCGGTTCACCACATGGTACAGTATGGAGGCTCTTCGAGGTTCTCTCAGAGAGCTTCGTTTACTTGATGATGGAGCCGATTCATCAATCTCACCCTTCCATTGTCCCACTCTAAAGAATCCCCTGAGAGTCAGAGGAGGGGATATGGTGTGGAGCATGGCCCTTGAATTGAGGGTATTGCACCGTTCGCTTGTGTGGGGAGGGGCTGGGGGAGAGTGGTTTAATGTGTCGCTGTGGGAGGGGATGATTTGTTTTGTTTTCACTCAGGGACAACTCAGGAACCTTCATGTTCACATGCTATTATTGTACTTTGACTTACATACCCTTTCTTTTGACTTCCTTTACGGATTGCTAGCTTACAGATTGATTGCTCTTTATGCTATTGGTGTATTCTTTTACCTTACCCTTAAATTTTATTGTTTATGCTGTTTTGTTTGAAAAATGTTTAATAAAAATATATTTAAAAAAATAGGCTAAATATAGGCTAAAGCACATGACAAGAAAAATAAGAGCCTTTGAGTTCAATGAGAAAGAAAGGGGAAATATTACCACCATACATATTACCTTTATACTGTTACTGACCAAATCCTGTATACTGAGACCAATGTTACCAATAATAATACCAGTAGACAAGGGAGAATATTACTGCTTTACCATGGCCACTACATGACCACCACATAGTGACTGGGTTAAAACACTAATACTGTATAAAGATAGACTCCAGATGTACTCCAGATCTACACATGATCTCTATAAGTGATTACAGTGCAGTTACATCTACTGACTCACAGAAGTCTTCTTGAAGTTGTTCTCTTTCCTTTTCTATCTGGCTCAGACCGTCATGAAGTTTTCTTAATTGTGACATAAACAAAAAATATTGATACGGTTAAAAAATGAGCCGACCAGAGTTACTAGCTGACGTTGTTCAGCTTATTAAAATTAATTTCAGGAGGGGATATGACAGCAGCAAGTTTTTAAATTTGGCCGCTAGATCCGGCTCCCGTATGCCCAAATCGTGGTGTGAATGCACCATAAGCAATGCTTCTCCACTGCTCATTCTGGCCATTCTGTTTAATGCAGACAGCATTGATACTCTCAGGCTATGTTCACATGATTGAAATTTATTTCAATGGGATTCTGCTGCACTGCTCACATGGCAGAATTTCCACGTCAGATGTTTCTGCCACTGAAATTCAGATGCCGGCGTCTGAAGAAAGAGTAGTCAGGTTTATTATTTTTTCTACGGAATCCGAATGGAAATGCATTGCCGTCTATGAGACGGCGTATTTTCGAGCGGTCCTATTGCCAGCATGTTTTACCAGCACTCCGCTGTCGGTGTAATGTCTGCACGGAAATTTTCCATACCGACATTCCACCATGTGAACATAGCTTAACTAGTAATCTGCTTTTATAGTCAAAGCAGTGCCCATGTGTCCACCATGATTAGTATGCTGTTCTCACTGTTTAACATTGGTAAGACATTCTAATATAGAGGAATCAAGTGATGGTGAATGTATGGATGGCACTATGGAATTCACTTTAGATAAACAAATGTAGAAAAGAATTCTTTGATTCACCTTGAATCCATAATTACATAAATGTAGACTATCTTTCTTTATTGAGTGTTGTTTTCTTTTTGATTATTGATAGATATAATTTAAAGGGGTATTCCAGGCAAAAACTTTTTTTTATATATCAACTGGCTCCGGAAAGTTAAACAGATTTGTAAATTACTTCTATTAAAAAATCTTAATCCTTCCAATAGTTATTAGCTTCTGAAGTTTTCTGTCTAACTGCTCAATGATGATGTCACGTCCCGGGAGTTGTGCATGATGGGAGAATATCCCTTGCATGATGGGAAAATATCCCCATAGGAGCTGGACAGCTCCCGGGACGTGAGTCATCAGAAAGCAGTTAGACAGAAAACAGCAACTCAACTTCAGAAGCTAATAACTATTGGAAGGATTAAGATTTTTTAATAGAAGTAATTTACAAATCTGTTTAACTTTCCGGAGCCAGTTGATATATAAAAAAAAGTATTTGCCTGGAATACCCCTTTAAGTGATATAAAGCAGCTCTAGCCTGAGAAGCTTAATGCTAACACAGTTCTTTAACAAGGAGAGGTTGTGGTGAGGGGATGAAGAGAGGAAATCTCTGAAGTACTAACACCTTGTCACACAAAAAATACGTGGAAACAACTCAAATGCAGTGGTACACATATATAATAACTTATGCCAAAAAGGAACAAAACGCAGAACAGTACATGACTATACCCTGTAAAGGTAAATGCCTGTACAACTGTAAAATATAGAAATAACCTGTTGTAACTGCCAAAGCCTAAACCCCCTCCTGAGAGTCCTAGCTAAAATATTTACAGCTATGAATTACTAGAATGATTGGACATTTACAGCACCCAAGCCACTCACAAGGTACACATTGGCACATGTTCTCCCAGACTCATAAAACACTTGTAATGGAGCATTTCTGTCCAAATATCATCTTAAAAAATATTTGTGAGTAAAAAGACAGATAATAATCAGGAAAAATGGTGTTGGATTAAAGCAGAATAGAGACAAAATACTATTATAGGGTCAGGTGAAGAAATAAAGGGGTTATCCAGGAATGGATAAAACAGCTGTATCTTCCAAAAATAGCACCACACCTATCCTTGGATGTGGACTTGGCTTCTTTCACTTTAATGGAACTGAGCTGTAATACCACACACAACCTGAGGGCAGGTGTGGTGCTGTTTTTTTTTTGAAGAAAATAGCTTTAAGTGTTTTCATTCATAGCAAGATTTTAAATGTCTGTGATAATGCTTAGGAATGTATTACTGTACATGACTTAACCATTTCACTGCCAAAAATGTTGTAAGACAGAATTGATCAGTTTTAGACTCTTTTCTGTCATGTCTGTAAGGGGTGTGTCCTTTGATTAAAGAGGCCATGGCTTCAGTAAAAAGGGACAGGGGCGAGACATACAGGGGGTATATCAAGGTGAGGCTACAGCGGGCATTTCGCACAATCTTGTGTTTCGTCAGGCTTCTGAGAGGCCTGACAAAGCATGAGATCATGTGAAACGGCTGCTGTAGCCTCACCTTGATATACCCCCTGTATGTCTCCCCCCTGAAGTTATATGAATATATCTTCATTAAAGAACAAAATAAGATCTGGTGAGTGCCATCTTTTCATTTCTATCTTTGAAGTTTGCAATTCATTGAAATGACCATCCAAGTTTTCTCAGTCCAAAGATGTGCCCCCTCTGAAAGTATGCAGGCATGACTAGCAGGCAACCATTTCTCACCTAGCAAATCAAACACAGTTTATCCAGCATTCCTTGTCTGATGTAGCCTCCGTGCCCAGGCTCTGCTGTCACAAATAGTCCAGCATGAGAGTCCAGATTAAAAAAATACTTTTCTCTGTTATGATATTATTTAAAAATTGCATATCCAGCAATGAAAAATAAGTGGGAACAACCGCTTTGCGTATTTCTATCAATCTGGCAAGGTCTTTACCATAGCTTGACTATCCCTGTGCAATACACATATGTATCCATAGCACTGCTTAAAGGGGTACTCTACTGAAAAACATTATTTTTTTAAATCAACTGGTGCTAGAAAGTTAAACCGATTTGTCAATTACTTCTATTTATAAATCTAAATCCTTCCAGTACTTATGAGCGGCTGTATAATCCACAGGAAGTTCTTTTCTTTTTGAATTACCTTTCTGTCTGACCACAGTGGTCTCTGCTGACACCTCTGTCCATTTTAGGAACTGCCCTGAGTAGAAGCATAAAAAAAAAAATGTTTTTTAGTGGAGTACCCCTTTAAGCAGAGCAGGTGAGTGGGTACCAAGCCATCAGCAGCCTTGCAGTTGCAGACACAAATGTTGGTGGCAGCAGAGAATCCTGTGTTGGCTCTTACTGCTGCCACATGATCATGTAAATATCATAAAACCTATACACTATTTGTAATGAAGTTATATTAAGTAATAGAACTATAATAAAGCAATGTAAAAAAAAATTATCATTTTCTACAGAATTTTCCTTAAAGGGTACTCCTGCGCTAAGACATCTTATCCCCTATCCAAAGGATAGGAGATAAGATGCCTGATCACGGGGGTCCCGCCCTTTAAATGCTGTCTTGAAAAACAACTTTGACATGTAACTTAGACTTCTATAGAGATAAAAGGTTGGATTTCCTGGCCTGCTGGGGAGTGGAGCACAATGCCGCCCGCCTCCCTGGCTAAGAACTCATGATAGCAGTGGGTCTGATCGAAATATCAAAAGTTGGTTTTCATGACAGAAACGCGTTAATATTTACTGTATAGCAGTTTAGCAGTACAAAAAATAAATAAATGCATAATAGTTATTGCTAAAAAAATATATAAGAAAAAGTACAGCTATTTAAATAAAAACTCCACTCATTTAGAGTAGAGGCTACTTATACTCAACATATGAAACTATGGTGATGACAGGGGTTACAAGGCAATACTGAGCCAATGAAATACATTATGAAATAGATACAGTCCAGGCTACAACATGGAATGTTAGCTTTGGAAGACATGAAGCATAACTTTATAGCACAGTAGTTCTGTACTTCAGAAGTTGACAGAGAGCCCATTTTATGCAGGATTTTGCTACTTTACAAATAAAGTATGGTCTATTTAATTCATGAAAAAGTGTCAACAAGACAGGTTTGTGTCATCTGTCACTGCTATATGAATGGGGACACATTGGAATAGACATATAATACCAATACTATAGAAGGCAAAAGGGAAATAGGTACTTTTTGCAGCCAATCATGTTTCCTCTGAAAAATGAGTTGGATCTGGAATTTAATTGATTTGTATGGGCAACTGCTCAACTTGTAGTAGTTTTAATATATCTCCCCCATTATGTCAAAATTTCTCAGCAGGATGCAGATATATGAAGGAACAGAGAAGAAGAGCAGGGTCCAGCTCCCAAGGAAAACAGATAAAATCCAAAATTTGAATTCAAGCCATTAAAAAGTGAGTGAACAAAAGAGAGAGGGGGAATAAAATCATAGCAGAAACGCTGACGCGTTTTGGACTATATAGTCCTTAATCATGGCATGATTAAGGACTATATAGTCCGAAATGCGTCGGCGTTTCTGCTATGATTTTATTCCCCCTCTCTCTTTTGTTCACTCCCTTTTTAATGGCTTGAATTCAAATTTTGGATTTTATCTGTTTTCCTTGGGAGCTGGACCCTGCTCTTCTTCTATATTCCAAGTCTTCACTCCAAGCATGCGGTTGGATGTTGTCCGTGCTTCCTATCCACACTTGAAGTCCTCCTCCTCTCAAGAACTTACATGGTGGTGAGCTGGTTTTCCTCTTTCATAGACTTTGGTTACGATATATGAAGACCCACCTGCCTCACTTTGTTTCCAATAGCATCCCAATGGCTCCTTATCCAGATCCATGTCTCTTTCTGTTTTAGAGTGAGAAGTAAGTTTTATAAAGATCATGCACAAAAATGTATCCCCTATCTGCAGGATAGGGGATAAGTATTAGGTGGTGGAGGGTCCGACCATTGGGAATGGAAACAGGCCAAACCCCTCTGATCTAAAACTTATCTCCTATCCACAAGGTAATTTTATTTGTTCAGGATACTTCTCCTTTAATTTTCTGATCAATTCAAATCAGTCAAATCAGACCAATCTAAATTGGTATATGAATGTTTTGTAGATCTGCCATAAAACAGATCTGAATGTCTTTAAAAATTCTTTGATAGCTACTATTATCACTACTATAAAAGTACTAAGAGAGATCTAAAAGACAACGCCATAGTAGAGAATATGAATGTTTTATTTTATGAATACCACAGGGATGTAAACGATAAGAATCTCTGTAAGAAATATTTGTGTGTAATTCCAGCCTGAAAGTGACCTTACAGAGTTCAGCTTCTCTGATACAAAGCTTCAAGTCATTATTCATAGAAAAGTAAAATATAAATGCTACCTGCAGCCACCACTAGAGGGAACTCAGTAGCATAGGCTGTTTGAATTGATATCAATGTTTACTTTATGTTACTCTTGCTTAGAAAATATAGTGCCAACTCCCATATCTGATGTTGATACAAATAGTACCACCTCTTTGTATCTCAATGTAAATGAAAAAGACACACAGAGGCATGGCTACAGGCTCATGGAGAAGCAACAGTTCAAGATCTCCCTATTATCTTTGTATAATGCCCAAATACTATTTTTCTAGTGTCCAAATAATGTGCCATATAAAGCTTATCATAAACTCATTCACTACTTAAATGTCTCTGCAGGTATGAAATTGTAATATACACTAGTTAAATACCTTTATAATAAAAAAAAACTGTATTAATTTAAAAAGGTACTTTGGTAGTAAAAAAAAAAAATTCAAGTCATAAAGTGATAGAAAGTCTGGTGCTAGAAAGTTAAACAGATTTGTAAATGACTTCTATTTAAAAATCTTAATCCTTCCAGTACTTATCAGCTGTTTTATGCTTCACAGAAAGTTGTATAGTTCTTTTTTGTCTGCCCACAGTGCTCTCTGCTGCCACCTCTGTTCATGTCAGGAACTGTCCGGAGCAGGACAGGTTTGCTATGGGGATTTGCTCCTACTGTGGACAGTTCCTGACAAAGACAGAGGTGTCAGCAGAGAGCACTGTGGTCAAACAGAAAAGAACAATGCAACTCTGAAGCATACAGAAGCTGATAAGTACTGGTAGGATTAAGATTTTTTAATAGATGTAATTTACAAATCTGTTAACTTTCTGGAGCCAGTTGATATGAAAAAAATAATTTCCCCCCGGAGTA
This sequence comes from Hyla sarda, assembly GCF_029499605.1. Lineage (NCBI taxonomy): Eukaryota > Metazoa > Chordata > Amphibia > Anura > Hylidae > Hyla > Hyla sarda. The sequence goes on along the minus strand of NC_079191.1, from coordinate 199,714,196 downwards.
CCCCTTTAATGGTATCTTGAAATGTTCAGAAAGTCATTGAGCAATATAACATTTTCATACTATGCCTATGATAAATAATATCATCCATCCACTGCTCAAATCATACTATTGTATCCCCATATAACACTGCCCATATGTTGCTCATATAATGCCATTATAACCAAGTTCAAATATTGCTTTACATTGCTCAAATACAATATACTTAGAAAATACTGCCTATGCTCCCATATGCACTATTGCTATATTTAAATAATGCTGTTTTACCATGCCAGAAACATGCATATAGCTTTGCACTTAAAGGGGTACTTCGGATAACTAAAACTTATTTCCTATCCTGTGGATAGGGGAGAAGGGTCTGATCGCATGGGGGTCCGACTGCTGGGACCCCCTGCCATCTCCTGTACAGGGTTCAGTCACTTACACATCATGACAGTTATGCTTTAGAGAGGATTTATGCCCCTTACCCCTACCAAAAGGTAGACAGTCTTCCCCCTCCTTTCATTGGTTGTAAGGGAGCAGCTTGTGGCCAAAAATATCAACTTGTTGGGGAGGGGCATATGGACCCGATGCAACTGCATTCGCCCTTGTGGGTACATCACTGTAATGTAGGCACAAATTGTCCTGTCTCCCTGGTTATCCCTGTAAATAATGAAGGCAGATAGTACTGCCCTTGGTCCTATACCAGTAATATACACCGCTATACTTGCATCTAAAGAATTATTATTGCTATTGGAGCATTTGGTCATCTTGGAGCATTTGATTATCTTTGATACTGTATAGTGTTTTCTATATTCATATTGAATATTGTTCCCATATGGGGAGTGTTTTGTGTTCGGTGTAGTACGTTTAATCGTGAATTGATTAAATGTTAAGTTTTAGCAATTAATCTTTCTGCACTGCACTTGGGCTTACCTTTTAATTTATGTTTCCACAGATAGTACTGCCTCCCTGGTTCTCCCTGTAAATTATATTGGCACAGAGAGTATTGCCTCTTTTCTTTTTCATGTTAATGATGTAGGCACAGATAGTACTGCTTCCTTCGTGCTGACTGTAAATAATGTAGGTGCAGATAGTATTGCCTTTCTAGTTCTGACTGTAAATTATGTAGAAACAGAAAGTATTGCTTCCTGGTTCTTCTTTGTTAATGATGTTGCACAGATAGTACAGCCTACCTGGTTGTGACTGTAAATGGTGTAGTAACAAATAGTACTGCTATCTGGTTCTTCCTGTTAATGATGTAACTGGCAAAGGCATTTTACCAATCATTTGGTTAAATTGGATACGCCCTATGGGAACCTTGTTCTTACCTTCCATCAATTCACACCATACGGTTATTTGGTTGTTCATTATTTTTTATTTTTATATGTGTTGTCTTAATTTTATAGTTGTAATTTATATAATATTCTACTAAGATCAGTGCTGAGTGTTATAAATATATATGTATGTTCATTGTTATTTATACATTTTACATTGTCTATTTATTATGATTTGGAATATATTTAAAGTATGCACTTCATGGGTTAATCCCGTGTGGGTATATAACCCTGGTACAACTGCCATGTATTAAGCCTGATGAAGCCGCGCAAGCGCGGTGAAACGCGTTGCTAATAGACCTCCTTCCTTTACCTGGGCTCCGATACCTTCTCTTTGGTCAGCGCCGAAAATCCTGCTTTCTCTCTGAAGTCTTGTTTTATTCTTCACATCCTCCAGGAAGGCTGCAGACAACAGGATTGTGATCCTTTAAAATCACATGCATTCAGCATAGTTGTGTATGTCCTCACACAACTCAGCAGGGTGAGCACGGATATTGCATTAATTCTTCTCTCTACCCTCGTGCTGGCTTTATTACACAGGGAGCGCCTTTCCTCTTTTCTCTTTTTTTTGTTAATGATGTAGGCACAGATAGTACTGCCTCCCTGTTTCTCCATGTTAATGATGTAAACACAGAGAGTACTGCCTTTTGGCCATACTGCAGTCTCTATAATTCATTTACATAGCTGTAAACAATGAACCCTAAAGTGCTAGAGGAAATGGCAGCTGGGCTCACAGACTGGAAGATACATATTTAGACAATTCACTAAGATTCTGTAAGACTGTGAATAAAATTGCCTTTCTCCAGTGTTGTACTTGCAAACCATAGTAATTACATTTTCTGTGTCTGTGTCTTCACGCAGAAAAATAGCATTAAATATGTAGCACTCTTAGATAACAAAGATCCATTCTGATGTTCCCTGTGTACTTTGGAATTCAATAATCATCCTTCGACGCTTTAGACACTTCAGCTACTGTTTGCTTTTCTCTTCAGATAGAATTTTGGTTTTATGTTTACTGCCCTAAAATGAAAAGAGCTGTTTGTTGCAATGTGGGAGTTAATAAATGGGACACATGAAGAAGAACACACAGTCTGGAGACATTCTACAGCTTGTAAAAAGACGCATTTCGTTCTATCATAAACCAGATTCCTCAAAATAGTGACTAACCATTTAACTTCTCAGACACATGAAGGATTGCTTAGGCTAAGTTTCCACTTGGTTTTTTTCTGGCAGCTTTTGGAAATCTGCCACTGCAGTTTTTCAGTCAAAGTCAGAAGTGGATCCATAAGGGAGGAGAAGTGTAAATCCTTCCTTTATATGTCCTATTCCTTTTGCATACACTTGCAATACACTTTTCCAAAAACTGCAAGAAAAAAAAACAAGTGGAAAATTAGCCTTACTTTTCCAAAAAACTTTTTTTAAAGGAAAACTGTCACATATTTTCTCCCGCACTATCCACAGGTATTGGTGGATAGTGCGGGAGACGCTGATTAAAACGAGCCCTACCTTGGTCTGATCCGTGCAGCCGTTCGCACGCAATTGTAGTTTTAATCTCCGTGTATATCCGGCTGTAACTGGCAAAGGCGGTGCTTCTGCGGGCTAACGGACACTGACGTCAGCGCCGCTCATGAATATTCATCCCTCCCTCTGGTTAGGAGCGGAGAAGAGAGGGAGAACAGGAGGGATGAATATTCATGTGACAATTTTCCTTTAAGAACGGAGCATTGTAAGGCCCCTTACACACTACCTTTGCTCCCCATCGAGAATGTCTTTCAAAGCCTCTTTTTTTCCCCTGACTTTTTCGGTCTTTCTCATGACAGGGAACAACGTCAAATAATGGGTCCCGGTAGCTCCTATTTACTATTATGGGGGCCGCCGTGCACCATTATGAATAGCGGGAGAAAATGACGGCACATGCAGTAATTTTTCTCTGGCTATTCTGCCCGGCTCTCCAGGCGCCTGTTACACTGCTGTGCACTAACGCCAGTGTGAAAGAAGCCTAAGAGTCCTCATTTAGTAACTGAGGTCTGTTCCTATAGACAACAAAGTGTACTTTTTTCTATACAACAGAAAGGCCTCTAGTCTTTCCATTGACAAAGGTAAACAGTGAAAGGACACCCTAACTTGTACAGTAGAGTCCGTATAAGGGTCAGTGTAGTAGAAACACTGGTTCTATCCTATAGGTGAGGGTTTATATCCCAGAGGCATAGCTTGTAGCTTCTGGGCCCCGATGCAAAATATGGGGCAGATGTGCTTTGGGGCCCCCTTAGGCACCAGGGTCCCTGTGTGACTGCTACCTCTATAGGTGTGCCCCTGATCTCTCCCACTGCTGCTAGATGATTGTGATTAATGGAAGGGGTCAGGTCATATATACTCACCTCTGCCAATGGGATTATACATTGGTTCATGTATTTCTCCTCATGGTTTGGGAGCTGCGTGTGCTATACAGGCACTTTGGGGGGTCATCAAGATTTTTACACTGCTTTGTCACATCTGCGCAAAAAGTGTGTGACTTTTTGCTCAAGGGATTTTGACTAAATTGACTTTGCAGTGGTAAGAGATTTATGACTTTGTCGCATAGCCCTCCTTTACACCACAAACATACACCAGCCCAGACCTGGCTTACAAAACTGGTTGCAGAAAGCCGTATGGGGGAAATAAAGTAGTGCACTGAAGTGAAATTTCCTAAAAATGTGAAGTATCCCATATCTATCACAGGCTCTGCATCATTTAATAAATTTGGTGCACGTACAATACAACTACACTATGAAAACTTCTATATGAAATCAGTGCACCTACACTGACTTTGTTGTTCTCATGCTTGCGGCCGTCTGTGGTGTCAGTTTACGGTTGTTAAGTGTTAAATGATATCTCATTCTTCAGTCATTGTACGCAGTCATAAGTTAATGCGGATAGAATTCATGTTACTTATCAGTCATGTTTATAGTTACAGCATATTCCGATATTGATGCAAGGAAGAGGCTAGGGCTACGTGATCAGTTAGCCAGAATTGTTCGTCACTGCAATATTGGTAAAAGGGCTCACTGACAGTGTATTGGTTGTACATAAGAGGTCTGGCTTACTATTATTATGTTCTTTGGAAACTGTTAGTTGTAATACTACTGTGCACAATGGAATTCAAATCTCAGTATTTAGTTGGGTGCGCTGCTAGAGGTTCGGCAGCCTCAGATGGGCAGCGGCAGCGGTGGGTTCCGTTAGTAGGTACTGCAGCGGTTCTCCTGCTGATAGTGATGCTGGGCCGGCGGCTTCCTCGTGGTGGGATGTAGCATGTACTCTCTGCGGTTGATTGACTGATGGGAAAGATAGTTGGAATAAATGGTAATAGGCTGGATGCGTTTCAGGTCCTCCTTAGGACCTTTCTTCAGCAGCAACATTTATTTGCTGCAGCACCTGCATTCTATGTCACGCCCCCTCCCACAGACATGAATGGAGGAGGCGTGGTGTGACGTCCCGTCCCCAGTCCCGGAAGTTTCCAAAACTGGAGACGCAGCTCCCGCATAAAATGCGGGTGCTGCAGGGAGATCGCGGGGGGACCCGCCACTGGGACTTGGATAGGAGATAAATGTTTTTGCCCGGAATACCCCTTTAACACCTCTAATGGTCATTTAATAAAATACAAGAGTTCTGGAGAGAAATTTACAATAGTGTAAAAGAAAAAGTTAGCACAAGAGTGAATTATACATCGGATATGGCAATACTTGGAGATTAATTAGATATTAGGGCTCTGCATAGAGTAAATGATCAAATGATTATTTGTTTTTCAATGCAGGAGTGGTTGTTGTAAGGAATTGCATGTCACCACAAATACCAAATATAACAAATATTTCATGGAGGTTATATATGCATTATACTGTAAATATTCTTCTTTCTTGATCTACATGGGGCACACCCAGAAGTGGTGCTAGTTTTTCTTAAATTTGCTGCAACATCTAAGAAACCAGTATTTTTGATAAATGAAAATAAAGTTAATGCAGTACTATCCAATATTTTCACCTTTCCCTGTAAATGTACCTATGGTTTATCCAAATGAAACAGTTTGTCTGCCAGAAATGCTAGACAAAAAACCCACAGTGTCTGTTTTCTCAGAAAATAGTCTGTACAGCTTTCTTGTGAATACTTCTCCAGCAGTAAATTACCTATTGGAATGAATGTTGCTCACTGCATTAGGCCTCATTCAGATGGGAATATAGTATCCATGTTCATCCACATCCCATTACAGTGTTGCCTATTCACATCCTAATAGAAAGTGTCACCTTCCATTAGGATGTGAGTCGACATCTGCTCTTTCCTCTAAGGACAGCAACTCTTTCTCTGTGCCACCCATCCACCACTGTGTCTGTACCTGCTTCACAATAATCAAGCAGATTGGCTTTGTAAACTCCTTAGATGCCAGGGTCAATAGCAACTGCTGCATCCCAAGAATTTGGCAGATGACTGGAGATCCCTATGTCAGCTCATTAGTGTCTGTACCTGCCAAAAACAAAAAGCTAAACTAAATTCAATTTAATAAAGTGAACCCCTCAAAAAAAAAAAAAAATAAATAAATACATGGTACCACTGCAGTCACAAAGACCCGAAGAAAACAAACTAACACTTTATTCGAACATGCTTAGCGTGAGAAAGTTAAAATGTTAAAATGTTGTAGGTTTGTTATTAAGAGGTTAATGGGGTACTCCAGTGTTTAAACATGTTGTTACGCAGAGCGCTCCGGGTCCCTGCTCCTCCCCGGAGCGCTCGCGGCGTTCCTCTCTCTGCAGCGCCCCGGTCAGACCCGCTGACCGGGAGCGCTGCACTGACATTGCCGGCGGGGATGCGATTCGCATAGCGGGACGCGCCCGCTCGCGAATCGCATCCCAATTCACTAACCTGTCCCGGTCCCCAGCTGTCTCGTCCTAGCGCGCGCGGCTCCGCTCCTTAGGGTGCGCGCGCGCTAGCTCTCTAAGATTTAAAGGGCCAATGCGCCAATGATTGGTGCCTGGCCCAATCAGTCTAATAAGCCTCCACCTGCTCCCTGTCTATTTAACCTCACTTCCCCTTCACTTTCTGGCCGGATCTTGTTGCCATTGTGCCAGTGAAAGCGTTTCCTTGTATGTTCCTAGCCTGTGTTCCAGACCTCTTGCCGTTGCCCCTGACTACGATCCTTGCTGCCTGCCCTGACCTTCTGCTACGTCCGACCTTGCTCTTGCCTAATCCCTTGTACCGCGCCTATCTCAGCAGTCAGAGAGGTTGAGCCGTTGCCGGTGGATACGACCTGGTTGCTACCGCCGCTGCAAGACCATCCCGCTTTGCGGCGGGCTCTGGTGAATACCAGTAGCAACTTAGAACCGGTCCGCCGGCACGGTCCTTGCCAATCCCTCTCTGACACAGAGGATCCACCCCCAGCTTGCCGAATCATAACACATGTATACCTTTATAATTGTCTGATTGCAGGAGGTCTGACCCCTATGATCTGCATGGAGTGTGGGGTTGGCATACACTCCATGCATTCTTTAGAGGAGCAACAGCGATACACATACACTTGGGTATCTGTGGTGGTCCCATAAAGAATGAATAAAGCACATGTAAGCCAAGCAGGAGGGTGGGGAAAGGAGGAGATGTGCATCCTGTGGCTAAGCAAAGCCTCTTTGACATTTGAGCTCAAAACATAATGTTAGCCTGACAGATCCCCTTTAGACCATGTTCGTACACACATTAAAATTGGCCATTTTTGAGCTGTATACGACTCAAAACAACAACCTTTTGCTTCTGCTTTTGGTTTGTTTGTTTTTACAGCTATTTACGGCTGAAAATTTTTCACTATTCATGGCCTACTTATGAATGAAAGTAACTCTCAAGCTAGAAAATGTTCTAATGTATGGCGAATTTGAATGAAGAACATTAACCCCTTAAGGACCAGGCCCATTTTGGCCTTAAAGGACAACTGTAGTGGAACACTTTTCTATATGCCCGGGTCTCAAAAATAAACAAAATAAACTCATACATACCTTCCTACGAGTCCCCGTTGGTCCGGCACAGGCCTCATGGTCCGGCAGTGCTGACTTCATTCCACTTCCTGGGGATGGGGACGCCGCAGAGCCGTCGGCGTATCACCGGCCGTATCTATGTCCTGCCCCAGCCGGTGATAGGCTGAGCCGACTGTTATGTAAGATGCCGGCTTGAGCACTGCCTGACCGTGAGGCCTGTGCCGGACCAACGGGGGCTCGTAGGAAGGTATGTATGAGTTTATTTTGTTTATTTTTGAGGCCTGGGCAGGGCATATATAAAAGTGTTCCACTACAGTTGTCCTTTAAAGGGGTTGTGCGCTGCCCTGCCTTTTGAAGCTCCGCTCGCAGCATCCGGAAGTTCATTACTCCGAACACTGTGTGCGGGCTTCCATGTTCGCGGCCACCCCCTCGTGACATCACGCCCGGCCCCTCGCGACGTCACGCCTTCCCCCTCAACCAAAGTCTATGGGAAGGGGGTGTGACAGCGGTCGCGCCCCCTTCCCATAGACTTTCGTTGAGGGGGCGGCCGTGACGTCACGAGGGGCCGGGCGTGACGTCACGAGGGGGCGGCCGCGAACACGGAAGCCCACACACAGCGTTTGGAGTAATGAACTTCCGGACGCTGTGAGCGCAGCTCCGAAAGGCAGGGCAGCGCACAACCCCTTTAAGGACCAGACCAATTTTATTTTTGGATTTTCGTTTTTTTCTCCTCGCCTTCTAAAAATCATAACTCTTTTATATTTCCACAGACCCATATGAGGGCTTGTTTTTTGCGTCACAAATTGTACTTTGTAATTAGATCACATATATTACCATAAAATGTATGGCGCAATCAAACAAATATTATTTATGTGGGAAAATTGAAAAGAAAACAGCAATTTAGCAAATTTTGGAAGGTTTTGTTTTCACGCTGTACATTTTCTGGTAAAAATGACATGTTTTCTTTATTCTATGGGTCAATATGATTAAAATGATACCCATGTTATATGCTTTTCTATAATTGTACCGCTTAAAAAAAAAAAAACTCAAACCATTTTAACAAAATTAGAATGTTTGAAATTGTCCTATTTTGACCACCTATAACTTTCAAATTTTTCCATATATGGGGCGGTATAAGGGCTAATTTTTTGTGCCATGATGTGTTGTTTTTATCAGTACCACTTTTGCTTAGGTTTTACTTTTTATTAATTTTTTATAATTTTTTTGGGAATAAAATGTGACAAAAAAGAAGCAATTTTTGACTTTTTAAATTTTTTTTACGTTTATGCCATTCACCGTACGGGATAATTAACAATATATTTTAATAGTTCAGACTTTTAAACATGCGGCTATACAAAATATGTGTATTAATTAATATTTTTACGCTTTTTGGGGGGTAAAATGGGAAAAAAGGATGTTTTACTTTTTTATTGGGGGAGAGGATTTTTCAATTTTTTTTAAACTTTTTTATTTTACATTTTTAAACTTTTCTTTTTACACTTTAATAGTCCCCATATGGGACTATTTATAGCAATCATTTGATTGCTAATACTGTTCAGTGCTATGTATATCGGTGATCTTCTGTTCTGGTCTGCTCGATCTCAGACCAGAGCAGAAGACCCCGGGAGACAGCCGGAGCCAGGTGAGGGGACCTCCGGCTGCCATGCTGGATGATCAGATCCCCGCGGCAGCGCTACGGGCAATCCCATCATCCATTCAAAGTACCGCACTGTCGCAGATGCCTTGATCTGTACTGATCACGGCATCTGAGGGGTTAATGGTGGACATCCGCACGATCGTGCATGTCCGCCATTACCGGCGGGTCCCTGGCTGCTGATAGCAACCGGGACCTGCCACGCATGATGCCAGCACCGCTCTGGTGCTTGCGGTCATCGCGGCGCATAAATGTACGTTATGGTGCGTTAAGTACCACGGCACAATGGCGTACATTTACGTCCATTGTCATTAAGGGGTTAAAGAACGTCAGCTTACTGTGGTGTCCCAGCACCAGTGGTTGTCCTGTGGTTTTTTTGTTGAAAGAAATATGTATTTACATAAGAATAATATATTTTCATTATTGTTCTATGTATATATGTTTTACATGTTAGTGTGCCTTCAAGGGTGTTACCCATGAGACCCAGCAGTGACTCTGCTTGCCAATGAGACACCAAAAGTCTACCCGGTATAGTGAGGTACAGGGGAGGAGTTAGTCAGTCCACTGCTGATATTAGTCTAGTCTAGCAAGGCTCCTGGGCAACAGCTTGGCTCAGGTGTGCTCTGTGTCGTGTGCTCTGAGGAGAGGCTTATCCTAATCTCTATCCTGGTCATCCTGCAAGAAAATACATGCGTGTGGGAAGTTCATGCCCCTTGAGAAAGCTACATTAAATTGGCAGGACCCTAGCTACCAGAATTTATTCATTCAACTACTACAAGTCTCAGAATGGCAACAGAACAGGGCTCCCAAGGGATTACGCTGCACTCTCGCACCAAATGCCAGTTGCCTATGCAATTCCACCTGCATCTGCTCAGTAAAAACAGTTATCTTTAACCAGACGTCGGTATGTTTATTTGCTCATTGTGTCTGGCCCAGGAGAAGCTACCTCCAACCTCGGATTGTGTATAGGCTAACTGTGCCCTGGCGTCACAAAGTGATCAGGTATTTCTACCATCACCACCCCATGTCACCACATTACTATTTGTGTTGTCTTTTTTTTTCTTACCTTTATAATTTCATGATGTGTTATTTCCTGTTCTTTTTGATAACATAGCTCCCTACCCCATTTGTTTTTACTTGTAATGTTTGAAAGAATTTGAGATATTAGCAGTATGCTGGATATAGAAAATTACATTATGTTGCTGAATTGGATCTGGTATTTGAGATACTGGATACCGCTCAAAAAATGGTTGTACCCCAATATGACCCATAAATACAGTGACCCCCCGACCTACGATGGCCCCTTAAGCTCCGGTGATGATCACTCACCTGTCCACGGCGCTCCAGGATGTCATCTTTGGGATCCCTCTCCATCGTCGTCATCACATCGCCGCGCACGCCGTCTCGTTATCCATTAGGAGCGGCGTGCGTAGTGACGTTGTTACGCCGAGCGCTCCGGGTTCCGCTCCTCCCCGGAGCGCTCACAGCGTTCTCTTATTCACAGCGCCCCGGTCAGACCTGCCGACCGGGTGCGCTGTGATATTGCTCCCAGCCGGGATGCGATTCGCGATGCGGGACACGCCCGCTCGTGATGCACATCTCGATTCCCTTACCAGACCCGTTCCCCGTCTGTGCTGACCGGCACGCGCGGCCCTGCTCCTTAGGGCACGTGCGCGCCGGGTCTTTGCGATTTAAAGGGCCGGTGCGCCACTGATTGGCGCAGCAGGTTTTAATCAGTACCTTCACCTGTGCACTCCCTACTTATACCTCACTTCCCCTGCACTCCCTCGCCGGATCTTGTTGCCATTGTGCCAGTGAAAGCGATTCCTTGTGTGTTCCTAGCCTGTGTTCCAGACCTCCTGCCGTTGCCCCTGACTACGATCCTTGCTGCCTGCCCTGACCTTCTGCTACGTCCGACCTTGCTCTTGTCTACTCCCTTGTACTGCGCTTTTCTCAGCAGTCAGAGAGGTTGAGCCGTTGCCGGTGGATACGACCTGGTTGCTACTGCCGCTGCAAGACCATCCCGCTTTGCGGCGGCCTCTGGTGAATACCAGTGGCAACTTAGAACCGGTCCACCGACACGGTCCAATCCCTCTCTGGCACAGAGGATACACCTCCAGCCTGCCGAATCGTGACAGACGTGATGTTGGCAATGAGGAACGACGATCCCAGTCAACAGAGATGTTCCGGAGCGGCCAGGGCAGCAGCTCCGGCGGGGACAGGTGAGTACAATGTCCTATATTTAACATTGCACAGTTATCAACATACGATGGTTTCAACAAACGATGGTTCATTTGGAACGGATTACCATCGTAAGTTGAGGGACCAGTGTATAGCAATGTGAACTAAGTAAAGAAAAAGAAAAACTGAATGGTCCTTTACCCCTTAAGAACAAAGGGAGTACAGGTACGCCCTGACATCCTGATAGTTCAGGACACAGGGCGTACCTGTACGTCCGTGGGAATTTCGTTCCCTGCTGCATGCCGACCAATCACTATCCTGCTGGGCGGTGATTGGGGCGAGATTGAGATGGCGATCAGTACCGACAAGTTCCTCCTACCTCTCCCTGGCCCGGCGCGGGTTCCTTTCAGGAGCGGCGGCGGCGACCGGGAGTAGCAGGAGTAGTGACAGCTCCGTCGGTGGTCCCGGTGGCAGGATACAGCAGGAGGTAAGGCCTGTTCACTTCCTGCTGTTGCTTAGCAACATATCTCAGCATGTACAGCCAAAGGGCAGGCTGGGAGTTGTAGTTTTGCAACAGCTGGAGTTCCAACTACAACTCCCAGTATGCCATTTGGTAATCTGTGCTGGGGGTTGTAGTTATGCAACATCTGGGGGCACATTTTTCTATGAAAAAGTGTGCATCCAGCTGTTGCAGAACTACAACTCCCAGCATGTACGGACAGCCGAAGGGCATGCTGGGAGTTGTAGCAGTGTGCCTCCAGCTGTTGAAAAACTACAACTCTCAGCATGCCCTTCGAATGCCAATGCATGCTGAGTGTTGCAGTTTTGCAACAGCTGGAGACACATTGGTTGTGAAACAGAGTTTTGCAACCAGTGTGCCTCTAGCATGCACTGAGAGACTGTACATGCTGGGAGTTCTAGTTTTGCAAGAGCTGGATGCACACTGGTTGCAAAACACTGAGTTAAGTAACAAATTCTAAGTGTTTCACAACTGATGTGCCTCCAGCTGTTGCATAACTACAACTCCCAGCATATATGGTATGTTAGTGCATGCTGGGAGTCGTAGTTTTGCAATAGCTGGAGGTTTGCCCCCCCCCCACGTGAGTTACAGTGAGTTTTCTGCTGCAAATTTTTTGCCACAGCTCAAACTCCCAGCGAGAAACTCACTGTAAAACCCTGCCCGTTTGAATGTACCCTAAAAACACTACACTACACTACACAAAATAAAAAGACGACATATACATACACCCTTAAACAGTCCCCCCCCCCAATAAAATAATGTGTTTTACGGCACTGTCTCCAAAACAGAGCCTCCAGCTGTTGAAGAGCAACAACTCCCAGTATTGCCGGACACTGCCGTAGAGTATTTTGGTGGTGCATGCAAATCCCCAATTTAAGCCTCAAATGCGCATAGCACTCCCTCGCTTTGGAGCCCTGTCGTATTTCAAGGCAACAGTTTAGTGCCACATATGGGGTATTTCTGTACTTGGGAGAAATTGCGTTACAAATTTTGGGTGGCTTTTTCTCCTTTCACCCCTTATGGAAAGGAAAAGTTGGGGTCTACACCAGCATGTTAGTATAATTTTTTTAAATTTTATTACACTAACAAGCTGGTATTGCCCGATAATTTTAATTTTCACAAGCGGTAAAAGGAAAAAAAAGACCACCAAAATTTGTAATGCAATTTCTCTTGAGTACGGAAATACCCCCTATGTGGGTGTAAAGTGGTCTGAGGGCGCACAACATGGCTCAGAAATGAGAGCGCACCATGTACATTTGAGGTCTAAATTGGTGATTTGCACAGGGGTGTATGATTTTACAGTGGTTCTGACATAAATGCAAAACAATAAACTACACCCTTCACAGAATGTAACAAGGGGTATATTGAGCCATAACACCCCACAGGTGTTTTATAAAATTTTCTTAAAGTTGGATGTGAAAATGAAAAACATATTTTTTCCCCAAAATTGCTGGTATTCCCTACATTTTTTATTTTCACAAGGGAGAATAGGAAAAAATTCCCCCAAAGTTTGTAGCCCCATTTCTTCTGAGTAAGAAAATACCCCATATGGGGATATAAAGTGCTCTGCGGGCAACCTACAATGCTCAGAAGAGTAGGAGTGCCATTGGACTTTTGGCAAGAGAATGTGTCTGAAATTGAAGGCCATGTGTGTTAACAAATCCCCCATAGTGCCAAAACAGTGGACCCCCCCCCACACATGTGACCCCATTTTGGAAACTACACCCCTCACATAATGTAATATGGGGTACAGGGAGCATTTACACCCCACAGGTGTCTGACAGATTTTTGGAACAGTGGTCCATGAAAATGAAAAATTTTATTTTTTCATTTGCACAGCCCACTGCTCCAAACAAGAAATGGAGTTACACATTTTGTAAGGCTTTTTCTCTTATTACCCCTTGTGAAAATGAAAAATTTGGGGTAACACCAGCATTTTCGTGAAAAAAATCTAATTTTTCATTTTCACGTCCAACTTTAACAAAAATTTGTCAAACACCTGTGGGCTCACTGTACCCTTTGTTACATTCCTTGAGGGGTGTAGTTTCCAAAATGATATGCCATGTTGTTGTTTTTTTCTGTTTTGGCACCATAGGGGCTTCCTAAATGAGACATGCCCTCCAAAAACCATTTCAGAAAAACTCACTCTCCAAAATCCCATTGTCACTCCTTCCCCTCTGAGGCCTCTACTGCGCCCGCTGAACACTTTACATACACACATGAGGTATTTCTTTACTCAGGAGAAATTGGGTTACAAATTTTTGGGGGCTTCTTCTCCTTTTACCCCTTGTAACATTTCAAAAACTGGGTCTACAAGAACATGTGACTGTAAAAAATTGAAGATTTTGAATTTTCTCCTTCACTTTGCTGCTATTCCTGTGAAAAACCTAAAGGGTTAACACACTTTCAGAATGTGATTTTGAATACTTTGAGGGGTGCAGTTTTTATAATGGGGTCATTTATGTAACACTCACAGTTCAGAAGACAGGAACTCCGGTGGATGTGGATCCGTTGGACCTGTGTGGCAGATGACTCAGACCTTACCAGGGAGCGGAGTCTAAGGTGCCGCTGGTTTTCACCAGAGCCCGCTGCAAAGCAGGAGGAGAGGAGAGGAGATGCGAGGAACAGGAGGGATAAGGCAGCTCGTAGTCTGGATAGCAGAAGGTCAGGGCAGGTGAAACGGTTGCATAGTCAGGACGTGGCAGGAGGTCAATAGGCAGGCAGCAGAGAAGCAAGGTCGGGTCACAAAGCGAAGGATCAGATACACGGCAAGACAGAAACAGGAATGCTTTATCTCAGGCTCAAGGCAACAAAGATCCGGCAAGGGAGTGAGGAGGGTGGAGGAATATATAAATGAGCCACAGGTGAATCACACTAATGAGGGCACTGGCCCTTTAAATTTTAAAGCTCCGGCATGCACGCGCCCTAGGGGACGAGGACACGCGTGCCGGAGTCGCGAGGCAGAGGCTTGGGCAGGAGAAGCACAAGGTGAGTGACACATTGGGGCTCGCATTCAGGCGCGTCCCGCGATGCAAGTCCCAGCCCTGCCGGCAGAAGGTAATGGAACCATGCGTTCATGGCCAGCGTGTGTGGCCGGAGCGCATAATGTAACAATTTATGGGGCATTTCTAATATGAAAGCCCTTCAAATCCACTTCAAAACTGAACTGGTCCCTGAAAAATTCAGATTTTTTTATTTTTTGTAAAAATTGGAAAATTGCTGCTGAACTTTGAAGCCCTCTGATGTCTTCCAAAAGGAAAAACACGTCAACTTTATGATGCCAACATAACGTAGACATATTGTATATGTGAATCAATATATAATTAATTTGCTATGTCTATTTTCCTTATAAGCAGAGTTTCAAAGTAAAAAAAAAATGCAACATTTTCAAATTTTTCATCAAATTTGGGAATTTTTCACCAAGAAATTATGCAAGTATCGAAATTTTTTTTCCACTGACATAAAGTAGAATATGTCATGAAAAAACTATCTCGGAATCAAAATAAACAATAAAAGCATTCCAGAGTTAGTAATGCTTAAAGTGACAGTGGTCAGATTTTCAAAAAGCGCTCTGGTACTTAAGGTGAAAATGGGCTTGGTCCTTAAATGTCCTGACCACAGTGTCTCTGCTGACCTCTGCTGTCCATTTTAGGAACTGTCCAGAGAAGCATATGTATGCTATGGGGATTTTCTTCTTTTCTGGACAGTTCCTAAAATGGACAGCAGAGGTCAGCAGAGAGCACTGTGATCAGGACATCACAGGAAATGCATTTCTTTTTGGATTTCTCTTTAGTATACAGCTCCTAAAAACTACTGGAAGAATTAAGATTTTTTAATAGAAGTGATTTACAAATCTGTTTAACTTTCTGGCACCAGTTGATTTAAAAAAATATGTTAAAATGATAAATTAATTAGAATTTCTCAAAAAGTTATGACTCATGTTAAAGCTTTTGCTTGGTGCAGTTATGTCTCAAATATCCAGATCTTCTTGGCAAAGCATGAACAAGTGCAAAACGATGTGGCATCCAATATCTCAAAAATAAAGTCAATCTAGACCAAGTACCACTAAATATAGTGTTGACCTTTGTAATTGCTCTCAAAAAAGCAGAAAGGAGAAAATTGTTTAAGGGGTTAAGTGAAAAACGTTTTAAAGAAGAAACCAACCACACATATCTTAAAGGCTAGCACCAATTTGCTCAGGTGCCTCCTTGTAAAAATGAGAAACCTTTCATGTTAAAGATTACAGATAAAAAAAACCTCAGGGAAATCCAACTGAGTACATCAAAGGCGAGAGCAATTCACTCAGTATAACCAGCCAGCAGAAAAGGTAAAATATTACCGCGTTAGAACTGGAAATAGTAGTCTCAGTTCTATGGTTTCTTGAAAAATATGTAATATATGTCATTATGTCTTTGTTTAATAAAGGCTCCAGCGGAGCTTTTTATAGATCATTTGAAAAGCTGGGTTCACACATAGCGGCTGAGAACCATGTAACGCATGGCAAAACCCACACAGTTCACTTATTAATAATTATAATCATTTTTCATTGTGGTTCTTGGCATTTTTTTTTTTTGTAGCTAAAACATGTTAAAAACTGTGTAAACTATACTTTACAAATGTGTAGTAATAACCATAAGGTTATGTTCACACTTCGGAATGTCTGCACGGAAAATGCCATCTCATAGACGGCTATGCACTTAGTGCAGAGTCCGCACAGGTTCATTCTTTCTGCGGACACAGAATTTGGAAAATGTTGCCGTGTGCACAGTGCAGCAAAATCCTGTTGAACTCAACGGGACTCTGCTGCTTCAGAATCTCCATGCAGAACTCCAATGCAGAATTCTGCACAGAAATTCCGAGGTATGAACATAGCCTAATAATACCCAATGAAACACATGCAGTTTTGCCAAGTGGCAGTTAGCCAAACATAATACGCTTGAAGCGAGCCTATGGATGAATTCATAGATGCCAGATTTCTTGCAGAAATTTGTGCAGCTAAAATTCTGTTTCAATCATATGAACAGGGTTATTTGTGCAGCATGAAGCCATGTTCAAATGGCCAAAAATGTGCAGAATGTACACCAGAAAATAAGGGGGACATACCGCACATTTACTTGATTCAGTAGCACTAGGACCAATCGGAATTGTTCCATCCTCATAGTCATCCACATGTTACGGCTGGGGTGAAGTGGATCCGCTGTACCTGTGTGGATGATGACATGGACCGTACCAGGGAGTGGAGTCTATGGTGCCACTGGTTTTGACCAGAGCCTGACGCAAAGTGTGATGGACTTGCTGTGGCAGGCGGCACCTAGGTCGCAACCCCTACCCCTGATACGACTCA
Source organism: Hyla sarda (assembly GCF_029499605.1). Lineage (NCBI taxonomy): Eukaryota > Metazoa > Chordata > Amphibia > Anura > Hylidae > Hyla > Hyla sarda. The sequence continues at coordinate 199,697,200 of NC_079191.1, read as the reverse complement.
TCCACACAGGTGGCCGAGGTGTAACGTGGTACTTGAAGGATGAGACAACACGTAGTCAGGACAGGCAGGCGGTCAGGGCTGGCGGCATAGTAGCAAGGTCAGGTCACGTAGCAAGTAGAGATGTCGCAAATTGTTTGCCGGCGAACAGTTCCCGGCGAACTTAGCATGTTCACGTTCGCATCGCCGGGCAAACATATGTGAAGTTCGATTCGCCCCCTATACTTTAACATTGCGGTAAACTTTGACCCTGTGAGTCACAGTCAGCAGACACATTACAGCCAATCAGCAGCAGTCCCTCCCTTCCAGACCCTCCTAACTCCTGCATGGACGCCATTTTACCTTCATTCGGCATGCTGCAGGCTTAGGAAGTGGAGGGACAGAGAAGCTGCTCCTGCTGTAATAGGGAAAGCGATAGCTAGGTTACTGCTAGGTGGTGTATTCAGGGTCCACTTTACTCCTAAAGCACTAGTCTAACATCTGCTTTAAGGACAGCACCCAAAAAAGCCCTTTTTAAGGCTCAAATATCAGTCCGTGTGTCTTGCAACAGCTGGAGGCACCCTGGTTGGGTGGGAACCGCTGGTTAAAAGGGGTACTCCAGTGTAAAACTTAAGTTCCTTCAAGCAACTAACTACAGTATTAAAAGGGCTATAAGTTTAGTCCATGTGTCTTGCAACAGCTGGAGGCACCCTGGTTGGGAGGGAACCGCTGGTTAAAAGGGGTACTCCAGTGTAAAACTTAAGTTCCTTCAAGCAACTAACTACAGTATTAAAAGGGCTATAAGTTTAGTCCGTGTGTCTTGCAACTGCTGGAGGCACCCTGGTTGGGGACCTCTGCTTAAAAGTGGAACTCCGCTGGCAACCTTTTTTGCTCATTGTCATACTAGTGCAAATCACATTTGGTGTGACAGTTGTTCAAATAAAAAAAAACAACAATTTTTGGCTGTGAAATAAAACCAGTGCTGCCTAAAGGGGGGCTCTAACTATGTGCTGCCTAATATGGGGGGATCTATGTGCTGCCTAAAGAGGGGATCTAAATATGTGCTGTCTAATGGGGGCTCTATGTGCTGCCTAAAGGGAGGCTCTAACTATGTGCTGCCTAATATGGGGGAATCTATGTGCTGCCTAAAGGGGGGCTCTAACTATGTGCTGCCTAAAATGGGGGAATCTATGTGCTGTCTAAAGGGGGGATCTAACTATGTGATGCCTAAAGGGGGATCTAACTATGTGCTGCCTAAAGGGAGGCTCTACCTATGTGCTGCGTAAAGGGGGGCTCTCTGTTCTGCCTAAAGGGGGGCTCTAACTATGTGCTGCCTAACATGGGGGAATCTATGTGCTGCCTAAAGGCGGGATCTAACTATGTGATGCCTAAAGGGGGGATCTAACTATGTGCTGCCTAAAGGGGGCTCTATGTGCTGCCTAAAGGGAGGCTCTACCTATGTGCTGCCTAATATGGGGGAATCTATGTGCTGCCTAAAGGGGGGATCTAACTATGTGATGCCTAAAGGGGGGCTCTATGTGCTGCCTAAAGGGGGCTAAAGCACGTTATTCCAAATAATTTAGGAATAATAGGAGATTTATGCCCTTTATGGATTAAAACCAGACTCTGCATCAACTATGTAATTTTCCATGGGAGTTTTGCCATGGATCCCCCTACAGCACGCCACAGTCCAGGTATTAGTCCCCTTGAAACAACTTTTAAATCACTATTGTGGCCAGAAAAGTCCCTGTGGGTTTTAAAATTCACCTGCCCATTGTAATCAATGGCGGTTCGCCCGGTTTGCGAACATTTGCGGAAGTTCGAAAATGTTATGTTTGTGACATCACTAGTAGCAAGAGGTCAGAGGGCAGGTGGCACAGAAGCAAGGTCAGGATACATAGCAATAGGGTCTGATACACAGCAAGGCAAGACACAAACAACTCTTTCTCTTAGGATGATAAAGCACAAAGATCCAGCAAGGGTCAAAAGAAAGCGCTTGTACTTATAGGGTCATGAAGAAGCAAGAACCAATTAAATGTGTAATTTCACAGAGCTGACGCGTCCGTGCCCTAGGAGGCAGGAACATGCGTGCCAGCAAGCAGGAAGCACACGGGGACAACAGACCAGGTAAGACACAGTGGGCAGGCTGCGATCGCAGTATGGAGTATGCCGGGCAGCGGAGGAGGAGTGCGTCTGCAGCCAGCATGTCTGACCACGGCGCGACTCCTAACACCACAGAAACATTGAACAGGTAACCAACAGATGTTTTGGGTGTTTTCATTCTGGTTGGCTACACATTGAGACATTTGCCCTCATGTGCAACATGTCTTTGCCAGGGCTGAGTCATCATGCGACATAATGTGCTGGAACAATCCTGAAAACCAGCTAAAGTAAAATAAAACCCTACAAAAGCAGCATCACAAAGTTCATGAGAAACCTGCATATTTATAAATGTGTTTTTTTTAATACAAAAAAATTCTGTCAGGAAAATTTCTAACCACAAAATAGATAGTCTGAACATAACCCTACAACACCACATTACCCAATCCCTTAACTTCTGAACCTATGGAATGTTTTTTGTTGTTCTAAATGATTTTGCTGTTACAGTACTAGGTTCCCTTGTTATAATGTGTGTACAGTCATTCATTTGTAATGTAATAAAAAAAAAAATGTTTCCATGTGTAGCAAAAAATCCAACATGCGCCGAAATTATGCCAGGAAATTTGTGTACAGGAAAATAATAATACATACTGTAATGCATGTAAAAAAAATAAAAAAATTTATAAATATCAATTAACCTTTTTACAATAATGAGCTTTTTTTTTTTTCTTTTAAATACTAGCTGAGTACCCGGCGTTGCCCGGTTTTTCTTTCCTAATCCTTGTTGGGGAGGAAAATAAACAAAGGAGGAAGCTTTTGACTTCATATCCAGTCCTCATATATTGTTGTCATATCCCAACCCCATATCCCGACCTCCTATCCCGTCCTCCTATCTCGACCTCCTGTCCCGACCTCCAATCTCGAGCTCCTATGCCGACATCCTATCTTGACCTCCTATCCTGTCCTCCTTTCCCGTCCTATTTCTCGACCTCCTACCTCGACCTCCTATCCCAACCTCCTATCCCGTCCTCCTATCACGTCCTCCTATCCCGACCTTCTTTCCCGTCCTCATATCTCAACCTCCTATCTCGACCTCCTATCTTGACCTCCTATCCCGTCCTCCTATCCTGTCCTCCTATCCAGGCCTCCTATCCCGTCCTCCTATCCTGACGTCCTATCCCGTCCTATCCCATCCTCCTATCCCTACCTCCTATTCCGTCCTCCTATCCCAACCTCCTAGCCCGTCCTCCTAGCCCGACCTCCTATCCCGACCTCTTATCCTGACCTCCTATCTCGATCTCCTATCCCGTCCTCCTATCCCGACCTCCTATCCCGTCCTCCTATCCCATCCTCCTATCCCATCCTCCTATCCCGTCCTCCTAGCCCGTCCTCCTAGCCTGACCTCCTATCCCAACCTCCTATCCTGAACTCCTATCCCGACCTCCTATCTTGTCCTCATATCCTGTCCTCATATCCCGTCCTCCTATCCCGACCTCTTATCTCGACCTCCTATCCCGACCTCCCATCCCGTCCTCCTATCTCGACCTCCTGTCCCGACCTCCAATCTCGAGCTCCTATGCCGACCTCCTATCTTGACCTCCTATCCTGTCCTCCTTTCCCGTCCTATTTCTCGACCTCCTACCTCGACCTCCTATCCCAACCTCCTATCCCGTCCTCCTATCACGTCCTCCTATCCCGACCTTCTTTCCCGTCCTCATATCTCAACCTCCTATCTCGACCTCCTATCTTGACCTCCTATCCCGTCCTCCTATCCTGTCCTCCTATCCAGGCCTCCTATCCCGTCCTCCTATCCCGACGTCCTATCCCGTCCTATCCCATCCTCCTATCCCGACCTCCTATCCCGTCCTCCTATCCCGACCTCCTAGCCCGTCCTCCTAGCCCGACCTCCTATCCCGACCTCTTATCCTGACATCCTATCTCGATCTCCTATCCCGTCCTCATATCCCGTCCTCCTATCCCGACCTCCTATCCCGTCCTCCTATCCCATCCTCCTATCCCATCCTCCTATCCCGTCCTCCTAGCCCGTCCTCCTAGCCCGACCTACATACATTTCCCATTGATTTGCATGGGACTTTAAACAAAAACCCCGACCCTCACAAATGGGGGTAGTTAAAGGGGTAGTCCAGTGGTGAAAAACTTATCCCCTATCCTAAGGATAGGGGATAAGTTTGAGATCGCGGGGGGTCCGACCGCTGGGGCCCCCCGCGATCTCTCTGTACGGGGCCCCGGCTCTCCGCCGAGATAGCGGGTGTCGACCCCCGCACGAGGCGACGGCCGACACGCCCCCTCAATACATCTCAATGGCAGAGCCGGAGATTGCCGAAGGCAGCGCTTCGGCTCTGCCATAGAGTTGTATTGAGGGGGCGTGTCGGCCGCCGCTTCGTGCGGAGGTCGACACGCCCTCTTCCCGCGGGCTGTCGGGGCTCCGTACAGGAGATCGCGGGGGGCCCCAGGGGTCGGACCCCCCGCGATCTGCAACTTATCCCCTATCCTTAAGATAGGGGATAAGTTGTAAACCACTGAGTCACCACTGGACTACTCCTTTAAGGGTTAAATTAACTATCCTATATTTTAAGTGGACATATAAGTAACATGTGACCAAGTATTATCGAAATATCTCCAGCTGTTTTAAGTTATGCAGTAACATATATTTCCCATAGACTTGTATAGGAGTTTAAACATAAACCCCACCCGTGGCAAATGGGGGTGAGTAAGGGTTAAATCACCTATCCTATGTTTGTTGTTGACATATAAGTAACATGTGTGCCAAGTTTCATGTTAATATCTTTAGCCGTTTGGAAGTTTTTGTGGAACATACACACATACATACATACACACACACACACACACACACACACACACACACACACACACGTTGAGTTTTATATATATTTATTGATATAGATAAATCCAAGACATGATAATAATATAATACATATATCTATAGCTCTTTATCTATCTAAACATATGGAATTGTCATCATGACCATAACAACCTTTACAAGTAGAGATGAGCGTATCGAAGCTAACGAACTTGTTACGAATTACATGAAATATTCAATTCACAACGAATGCGAATATTGCTGCGATTCTATCACGCTAATGGCTTCATTAAACTCCATTTTCTGTGGTCCAGGGTATCTAAAATGGTGGATTCATATGTCAGTACATGGGGCAAGGAACGCTGGGAAGGCGGGAAGGCAAGGCGGGAAGGGAAGTAGGTGGGATGACTCTGAATCACATGCAGGATGCAGCCTATCAGCACCAAGTCACCCCTGTGATGTCACAGCCCTATATATTCAGCAGCCATTTTGCGACTCGTCATATCATTCGTTACACTGCATACAGATAGGACAGACATCGCTGTGTGTGTGTTACACAGAAAAGCTCATTCCAGCAGCGTTTCACATCCTAGTCACATCAGTGTTCTTGTGGACAGAGAGCAGTGTTTTTTTCACTGAAAAGGATTTTTACTGCAGCCATTAACCTCCCAGTCACTTTCTTCACCATTGTATTGTATTACAGAGAGGGTCAGAGAGCTGTGTGTTAACTCATACATTTATCAAGAAGCTGCCTCAACTTCATAAACCTTAGCAGAGGAGGCAGGAATAATTTTCCAGCGCAATTCTGTGTATTTGTTCCAAAGCAAATCATCTGCTGGTTATACTAGTAGATGGTATTATACCCAGCAGTCCATTCCTAATAGTCTTTGACAGAGTGCAATTTTGTTTTTTTAAAGCGTACTGTACTGCATTTTTCTGTCCTCATAAGTGCATACCACATACGTACATCTAAGTAGTGTACTATTTTGTACCTGTTAATCTGTCAAGGGCCTAGATACTGTGAAAGCCCAGGCCAAAGTAATCACCAGCTGGTGTTTTACTAAAATACGTTTTTTTAAGCGTACTGTACCGCATTTTTCTGCTCTCATAAGTGCATACCACATAAGTACATCTAAGTAGTGTACTATTTTGTACCTGTTAATCTGTCAAGGGTCTAGATACTGTGAAAGTCCAGGCCAAAGTATTCACCAGCTGGTGTTTTACTAAAATATGTTTTTTTTAAGTGTACTGAACCACATTTTTCTGCCCTCATAAGTGCATACCTACTTCTAAGTGGTGTACTATTTTGTGCCTGCTAATCTGTCAAGGGCCTACATACTGTGAAAGGACAGCCAAAAGTAATCCTCGGTTGGTGTTTTGCTCCAATACATTTACTAAGAGTACAGTAGCGCATTTTTCTGCCCTCATAAGTGCATACCACATACCTACATCTAAGTAGTGTACTATTTTGTACCTGTTAATCTGTCAAGGGCCTAGATACTGTGAAAGCCCAGGCCAAAGTAATCACCAGCTGGTGTTTTACTAAAATACGTTTTTTTAAGCGTACTGTACCGCATTTTTCTGCTCTCATAAGTGCATACCACATAAGTACATCTAAGTAGTGTACTATTTTGTACCTGTTAATCTGTCAAGGGTCTAGATACTGTGAAAGTCCAGGCCAAAGTATTCACCAGCTGGTGTTTTACTAAAATATGTTTTTTTTAAGCGTACTGAACCACATTTTTCTGCCCTCATAAGTGCATACCTACTTCTAAGTGGTGTACTATTTTGTGCCTGCTAATCTGTCAAGGGCCTACATACTGTGAAAGGACAGCCAAAAGTAATCCTCGGCTGGTGTTTTGCTCCAATACATTTACTAAGCGTACAGTAGCGCATTTTTCTGCCCTCATAAGTGCATACCACATACCTACATCTAAGTAGTGTACTATTTTGTACCTGTTAATCTGTCAAGGGCCTAGATACTGAGAAAGCCCAGGCCAAACTAATCACCAGCTGGTGTTTAACTAAAATACGTTTTTTTAAAAGTACTGTACCGCATTTTTCTGCCCTCATAAGTGCATACCACATACGTACATCATACGCCATTTTGAATTCAACTTTTGTTTTTTCAATAGGAAGAGGGTCATGTGACACATCAAACTTATTGGGAATTTCACAAGAAAAACAATGATGTGCTTGGTTTTAATGTAACTTTATTCTTTCATGAGTTATTTACAAGTTTCTGACCACTTATAAAATGTGTTCAATGTGCTGCCCATTGTGTTGGATTGTCAATGCAACCCCCTTCTCTCACTTGTCACACACTGATAGCAACACCACAGGAGAAATGCTAGCACAGGCTTCCAGTATCCGTAGTTACAGGTGCTGCACATCTCGTATCTTCACAGCATAGACAATTGCCTTCAGATGACCCCAAAGATAAAAGTCTAAGGGGGTCAGATCGGGAGACCTTGGGGGCCATTCAATTGGCTCAAGATGACCAATCCACTTTCCAGGAAACTGTTCATCTAGGAATGCTCGGACCTGACATCCATAATGTGGTGGTGCACCATCTTGCTGGAAAAACTCAGGGAACGTGCCAGCTTCAGTGCATAAAGAGGGAAACACATCATCATGTAGCAATTTCACATATCCAGTGGCCTTGAGGTTTCCATTGATGAAGAATGGCCCCACTATCTTTGTACCCCATATACCACACCATACCATCACTTTTTGTGTTCCAACAGTCTTGGAGGGATCTATCCAATGTTGGTTAGTGTCAGACCAATAGCGGTGGTTTTGTTTGTTAACTTCACCATTCACATAAAAGTTTGCCTCATCACTGAACAAAATCTTTTGCGTAAACTGAGGGTCCTGTTCCAATTTTAGTTTTGCCCATTCTGCAGCACCTGTAACTACGATACTGGAAGCCTGTACTAGCATTTCTCCTGCGGTGTAGCTATCAGTGTGTGAAGAGTGGGAGAAGAGGGTTGCATTGACAATCCAACACAATGGGCAGCACATTGAACCCATTTTATAAGTGGTCAGAAACTTGTAAATAACTCATGAAAGAATAAAGTTACATTTAAAACCAAGCGCATCATTGTTTTTCTCGTGAAATTCCCAATAAGTTTGATGTGTCACATGACCCTCTTCCTATTGAAAAAACAAAAGTTGGATTCAAAATAGCCGACTTCAAAATGGCCGCCATGGTAACCACCCATCTTGAAAAGTTTACCCCCTCACATATACTAATGTGCCACAAACAGGAAGTTAATATCACCAACCATTCCCATTTTATTGAGGTGTATCCATAAAAATGGCCCACCCTGAAGAAGTAATTTACTGCTAATCTTTCCCTAGTTCCTAGTGATGGTCCTTATGGTCCACTGTCTGGGCATCTTTTTGATGTTCTAAATGACCCACAGTCCTGATTGCCGATACTGCATTTTTGTTGGCCTCTATTAAAGTTATCCTGGGGTCTTGACATAGTCTTGCCCTGAGGAGCTGCCCCGCTGCTCTCTCCCAGACCTCTCCTATTTAGAGGATATTGTTTGCTTGCTACCATAGATTGATCTACCTTTATGGAAGCACCCTCCGCTAGTCCTCTCCTTTTGCCAAATTTAAGGAAACTTATCTTGGCGCCACGAGGAATGCAGTCTCCACGCGCCTGGAGGTGCATGTTTATTTCGGTTTGGCATAGGCTTCCAACTAAAAGCCACCAGGCTGGAGAGATTTCAGTCTGGTAATCCGTGTCTGAATGAAACCAGGTATAGCCAGATATAATTATGGAGAGCCACTCGATTTTTTCTTTCAGCAGATTCCCCACCTTTAACTGTTCAAAATTTCAGTGCATGAATTTATAGGCAATTCACTTTAATGGAATTCCTGCAGCAGACATTCTGCAGCAGAAATTTTACTGTGTGAATGGAACAGCAGAATCCCTTGAAGTGTATTGCCCTCCATGCAGAAATTCTGGCGTGTGAGCATAGCCAAACAGTAAGGCTGGATTCACGCGACAGAATTTCTGCACTGAATTCTTTATGAAAATTCTGCATAAATTCATTGCCCATTCACTTCAATGGAATTCATGCAGCAGAAATTCTGCAGCAGTGAATGGGACAGCGAATTGGCTTCAAATTCATTCTGTTTAGGTCTGCATCATATTATCATCCTCATGTTATGTTTTGTGTCATCTTCTTAAACATAAAGATATCTTGCCACATTATTGCTTAAACAACTTTTAAATAAATTGCGTAATGCTCACTCTTATTTTATTGCTCACTTAAGCTGCTACATTTATGTTATATATGTATCTATTCCAAATAATATTAACAAAACAAAATACCCGTGTGCTATGTAGAACATTTGAGCACTCACTAGACCATTTGTTCTCTGTACTTTTATATGAAATGATTTTTGAATGAACGGCAATTATAGCTAATACCGATTACAGATGCTAAGTCAAGAGCTTGCATTGAATTAAAAAAAATCACATCTATGATAGTTTTTCTGGCATTCTCTCCAGGGAATGCTGAAGTATAGCATTACTGTAAACATATATTTAAATACAAAGCTTTGTGCATTTAAAGCACATTTGTTAGATTAATATGTCAACCTATAGAGTTGGAACCCTTCCACCTATTGATGATAAATATGCAAAGCTAATAAATTAGTCAACACTGGAACAATAAAACACTGCATGTTGCTACAGAATTTGTGCATTGGGAACCTTAAATGGGCACTGTCAGATATAAAAACTTTTCATTTGTTGTACATCTTGGCAAAACAATAGTTTTTCCAATATACTTCTTTAAAAACTGTTCACATTTTATTACAGAAAGCTGCCTTTGAAAATCCCATCACTTGGGGTCCCCATACCTCCTGGGACACTGATGTGTCCTACAGCAGCATAAGCGTGTCCAAGGTTCATGGACAAGAGATGGCTGATTGACAAGGCTGCAGGACGAACATAGGCTACAGCAACACTGCTGTAACACAGAGTACCAATCATGTGCCTCCAGCTGTTGCAAAACTACAACTCCAAGCATTACTGGACAGTCAAAGGATGTCTGGGGATGCTGGGAGTTGTAGTTTTGCAACACTGCTGTAAAAAGAGTTATCCAACACTGTACATCCAACTATTCCAAAACTACAAGTCCCAGCATTACAGGACTGGCAAATGACACACATGATTGACATAGAAAATGTATGCATAAAAAACCACTGTACTTGTAGCACTAAACCTTTGTAAGTTATACACTCACCATATTGTCTTTGGTGGTAGAGTACAGACAATCTCCAATAATCATTGTGTGTGTGTGTACAACTTGAAACCAGAGAAGAAAGGGTTACAGAGCAGGGCTGCCAGGCTCCCTGGAGCAGTGAGTCAGCAGAGTGAGGAGGGGAGGAGTCATCACAGTGCAGGCAAGAGAGGGACATGCCCCCTCCCTGTGGGAAGATGAAAAAACAGTGGGCAGTTGTAATATGCTATTTTTTAGTGAGATATGGGCGATAAAGACATAACAATTACATGTACATGATCAGGATGAGGTACTGGGTAACACATAACAGTTTTGATTTTTTGTGGCATCTGACAGGTACGCTTTAAGCAGAACACTGGTATTCAGATATATTGTGTGATTGGCATATTACAATCAATTATAACAGTGAAGCTTATTAATGTATTACCTATTTACATACACATTTTTCTATGATAAGGAGACAATAAAACACTGCTACTTTCATATAAGGGATTTTGTTTGATTTCTATTTGCATAATTTGGTTTGTACCAGTCCAGGGGGTTTGTAGGTATAACCCTTTATTGGCTTAGGCTCTGTTCACACTTTGTGTACTACATTTTACATATATGCCAGGAAAACTCTCTAGTGTCTCATTCACTTAGAGTATTCCAAAAGAGTATAAGAATAAGAGTGTCTTCGACACTTGAAACGTGTCACATGTCCTCTGTACTGCTCTGTACTATGTATCACGTTGTGAAATAAAACATTGAGGACTTTACTTCTGTCTCGCAAAAGTGCTGGTAGTTTTGTGCTTATTTTCTAAAAAGAGTGTCTATTCAAATGGTAGAATTTCAGCATGCGGATTCTGCCTCAAATTAAAGTCTAACAGACTTCTATGGGATTCCGCACTCCCATTCACACTTCTGAATTTCAACGTATGGATTCTGCACCGATTCCGCATCAATTCAGCACCAATTCTGCAATAAATCTGCACAAGTCAGAAACCACCCAAATGAATGTGGAAGTGGAATTGGTGTGGATGTGTGAATATTCTGGCGTGTGACCCTCAGTCTCCACACTGCATAAAAGCAATGGGAATTGTGGAAATGTGTATGCAACAGGACACAGTGAGAGTTGGGCCATGTTCACACGGTTGAAAATGTCCAGCACATTTGAATGTTCTGGCGGGCGATAGTACCGTTCAGAAATACGTTGTCTCTCCGCAGAAAGAATTGACATGTCTATTCTTTCTGCAGGTGTCATAATCGGTATTTCTGCAGAAGACATTCTGCAGAATTTCTGCTGTGTGCACAGTGCAGCAGAATCCAATTGAAATCAATGGTACTCTGCTGCAACGTACTAATTTTAAAGTCTGAAATAACTTTTAAATTGCTTAATTATTTGGACGCTGAGACTATTCTTCTTTGTTGTAAAAATATTATGTTTCTTGGTATTTTCTTCTAAAATAAAATAAATCTAGTGCGTGGCTTCTGGTATTAGATGCTCTTGGCTGCACAATTACAACAATCCTTTCTGATTCAGGTTTGACTGTATGAAGACTGGCGCTGCAGACAGACCAGTGACAATATGTTAGGACAGTAAAGGAACAGCCCATATTCCCAGGATTCTGAGCCCACCTTTCACAGTAACTCTTTACTCTGCAGACCCCTGGCTGAGCCTCCTGAACGGCACAAGCTGTACCCTGTACATATGCTGATAGCTGCAGAGGTGGAGCCCAGGACAAGCCAAACTCTTTCTTATTGGCCTAGAAATACTTAAGAATTATACTCCCTATAAATAATTAGACTCCTTCTGAAAAATCTCAGTGCCCACGGATAGCAGGGAGCTCATGCCAATGAGTAAGGAACCATGAAGGGCATCTGGTAAGTACAATCCTGCTGTAACAGCATGGAATAGTAAGTCGTTCTTTTACCTCTACAGTAAGTAACAACTATGTGTGATATTGACTGAAAACATTTGCTACAACTTGTAAACAATTGCGCTGGGTGGGTCGGACTGCGGGAGCTTTCTATAATTTTGAACTGGTCTGCATTACATCCTATATGTACAAATATTTTGGATAGATATTTTCTATTGTCAAAAATTAAACAACATTTTTTTTTAAACAGGAATTTTCCATTCGCCTTGTACTCAATAAGCTTCATGGGAAGTCTGGTATATGGCACAATTGAACACTATACAAGTAAGTGCTATATGTTATCTATAGCCAGTGATTTAATGAACTCATCATGATAGATACAAGACATAGATAGATAATAGACAAACAGAATATCATTTAAAAACCTGACTTGAGATAATATGCAAATTGAGATTTTATATATATATATATATATATATATATATATATATATATATATATATTTATTTTAGATAGCTTAAGATAGATTGATTGATATAGATACATAAGACAATAGATGAATAGATACTGTAGATATATTATACAGATGAATGGATGGATGGTCAATAGGGGCAGTTCATGTCAGGTAGATATTATCAAAAAGTTATTATAAAAAATATTATAGAAGCTGAAACTTTTTTCACACCTCCATTAGATCTGAATTGCAATACTTGTCCTAATAGGTGAATGTTGTCTTGTAAGTTACAAGTCGTCTTGCCAATCTCTTCGGTTAATAACAGTCCTCACTTACAAGGTGGGGCTGGATAATATTGGCATCAATTGCCCTTTGATCCTAGATGGCTGGCTTGCAGCCAAATAGCTATAATTGCAGATACAGTACATGTTACATTGGGACTGAAAGGCGTTTTTGCACTTCTAATGTTGTTTAAAGGAAAGACCTGTACAGACTGGGCCACTGTGTGAAAAAAGGAGCTCTCTGTGTAAAAGTGGGTGCTCTGCCCAGAGGCCACATCTCAAACCCCTGTACTCACAAACCAGACCTGAGCAACATTTTCCAAAATGTTCATATTGAACTCGTTTGTAAAGAAAAATGTTTATTTTTCCTGCACACAGCGAGTGCTTTCAGTAAAGCAGACCATGCGTGTTTAGATTAAGGTGGTCTTCTATTTGATCTCCCCTCTCTACTTCTTGTAAATGTCAATAAACCACAACCTGCCTGCAGCAAAGCCACAGTCCCCGTAGACATTCCTTCCAATAATGAAGATGGGGGTTACTCACTGAAGGGTGGCCTCTCCCCGTACAGTCTATGCCTACTGTAATGGATGTGGTTACAGTATGATTTCTACAAGACTTGTCCTTCTATCAGACAGTCTGGAGAACCAATGTCACAGTTCCACAGCCCAGATTTTATTTGTATTACAACTTTGCATCACATTCATATTGATAGCAGCAAATAACTCAATGTAACTTATAATACACATCATCCCGACTTACACCCAGCCTTTAAATACCTCATAGGAGTTGTTACTTAGGTGCAGGGTTTTTATAACTAATGTCAATATTGTGTTTGTTTTTTAGGATTTCCATTCAGCTTAAAATTCAACAATGTCCAGCACAAATGTCCACCCATCAATGGTGGACAGGATGACCTACCAGGTAAACAGAACCGTGACAACTTGCCAAGATAACTCATACACCATAATATACTGAATGAATGGACATAGACATTAGTTGTTAATAGGCAGAGTTGCTGCAAACAAACTTCTTTTGGGGAATGTCATATGTTATGTTATAATATCAGGAGAAAGATTCCTTTACCAATTTGTAAGGGGCACAAGTTTAAGGGCAGTGATTAACCCCTGCAGACTGCTGTTCGTGCAAGGGATATAGCAGTAAGGTGACGGCACAGCAATAATTTGACAAACACAATCCTTGCAGTTAAACTCAAGCAGGCTTTACTCAGAATACTTATATAAATACCAGTAATATTTATAAAAAATACACAGAGCTTGGCAGTTCCCAGTCAGAGGCACAGTCCTTTAAATAACAGTCCCAAGCTGGAGCTTTTGAAGTTGCATACAGTTGCCACTTAATCTCTATCTGTTTAGTTAGGTGCATGAATAACACACTTGCGGGCCCCACTTCAGTGCACAACACTCCGTAGTCAACAACTCGATCACCAGCACTACTAACATGGATGGTACTGATGATCTACTCCTTGCCTAGGAGTCTTCTGGCCTAGATGTCTTTCCAGCTGCTGTTGTTATTACCACTGCCTTTGCTACCACTTTTGGGAAACTCATGGCACACTCTTACTGCTTGGCCCTGTAAGTCAATTCAGGCTTTTCCTACAGCCACAGCTCATTCTCAGTGTTAGGCTTCTTTCACAGTATATATTATTAATCTGTTATTAAACATCCGTCTTCTGCATTGTATAATTAAAAAACGGATGTATAATAATGGATGAAATAACGAGTGCTGATGGCTGAATAACGTCTGTCAAAATAACAGGCATATTCATCCGTTAAGACCCATTAAGACCCGTTATAACATCCATCATGTACCATTGTTTTATGGCCGTTTTAACACCTCAGACTCCCGCAGCCGGGACTACTACTACTCCCATAGACTTGCATTGAGGGGGCATGGTCATGACGTCACGAGCTCCCAGCGCTGCACCCGATGCTCTAAACGAATGCCGGGTGCAGCAAGGAGATCGCGGGGGGTCCAACTGCTGGGAAGGGGATAATATGTCTAGGGGCAGAATACCTCTTTAAACAGATTGTCACACACAGGTTAATACATTAGAAACATAGCAGTAAACGGTATGAAAGCCACTTGTAGTGGATGTTTCCAAACTTTGCTAGCTGTTTCTGCGATAAATAAGTCCACTTATGCAGTGGCATTTCTATTCCCTACAATGACTACAATACTAATCATTCGGGAGTTGGGAAAAGTTGGGTAGTTGAACCAAACAAATTCTCAGACTGGTTCATTTGAACCAAACAAATTCTCAGACCATAGGGTGAAGGTGTATGTATTCAGTAAACCTCAGATATTTTTTACTTTGAGCTGCACACACATTGTTTTCTTCAAAAGTTGGGTAGTAACCAATATTTAGGAGCAGTTGTGTTTATATTTGTTTCCATTTTATCTTTTCAAATACAAATATAAAATAACTGTTTTCCTTATTTGTAACCATGAATAGCTAAAGTACAAATAAACATATCTGGACATGTTGCTATCGTTGGTTGTTTAAATCAATGTGTGACACATAAATACACTGCAAACTTGCCATTTCCTGGAAGTACACCACAGTTTATATTTGTTTCTGTTTAGTAGACTAGCATTGCAAGCAAGTACCTATTTACCTCCGTGAGAGTTGTTTATCTCCTCCTCTATAAACATGAACGTCTCATTTCCTTTTGTAGGCTTTGATCTGATTTCCAAGTTTCAGATTGACAGAGCTGCCTCTGTCGGAGCTATACAGACTGTCGTGGGGACATCACCATTCCAAGTGGCCTATCAGTTGGGAACAAATGTTGACTTCAGGATTCTGACCAGGTGCGTTACCTGCAGATCAGTTGTGCGCGCATATACTCTGTGATCTTTTTAGGATGTATGACAAGGATGAATAGATGTAAATGGTTGTTTATCCCATTAGTACTGTATGTGGCCGCACTTTAATTAGTTTCCTGCTTATCTAGACTACTTTGATTATGGTTAAAGCAATTTTGTGGATAAAAGGGTAATGTAAACAATACAATAAAGCAAATTCAAGAGTGTATAATGTTCAGGATCAAGTCATTAATGGGATTTGATAGACAATTGGATTTGATGACAAAGACATTTCTATTCTTTTTTTTTTCCTTCCCATATTCATTTCCAAAATATTAGCATTTAGCTCCCCCTTGTGATAGAAGATAGGCAGTGCAGGCGCTGTTCTAATACAGTGGTGCTGAAATATACAGGATAGATATGCATTTAAAATCCTACTTGTGCAATTCTTCTTCTTCTTCATAATAATAATAATAATAATAATAATAATAATAATATTTCAGTTGTGATTAGCAGTACAATCAACGCTGTAGTTTGGAACAAACTAGGAAGGTGTATAAAATGGGACGAATTGCACAATTGTTGAATGCACGCTAAACTGTTAGGGTGCATACATATGTGCCAGTTTGATGCAGTTTTTCTAATGTACTTTTTAAAGGCAAACCTATATGTATTGTCACCTCCTGACTCTCAGGAAGGAAGGATCAGGCTTGTTGACTTTGAACCTTCAATCCATTTGTTCTCCCTGGAGAAAAGCTTGCTGCTTAGCTGTGGCTTATTCCCCTATTCCCACTGAAAACACACGCATGCTTGGCTGAGCACATATGTGTATGGGGAGTACACAAGGAATAGTTGTTGGGAGTATGATCCTTCTGAGACCGTTATTAAAAGTGTTCAGGCATCTTAAAGTATCAATTTCATTTAACAACACATTTGACATGTCACAGAGGCATCTGAAAAGTTTTGGGGTCTGGGTGATTAGAATGAGCAGGGAGAAGTGCCTAGCGGTATTCTCCACTCCCGACTCACTGTGTTCTTTATCCAGTTGCATTAGACAGGCTCCATTTTAAGATTATAGAGCCTGTCTGGTGCGACTAGACAAGATTACAGTGAGCTTGGAAGTGGAGTGCTTCTCCTACCCCATTCTAGCGATCAGTAGAGGTATGAACCCTCAGGCTCCAACCAATCAAAACTTTTGACATCACACTTTAACATATCTTTTCTACCTGAAGACTGCCATACACATTAGAAAAAATGCGCTGAACCTGCTCATTTTGGTGGAACCAACCTACTCTCAGAAGGATCTGGCATGTTTAATTTAAACTTCTTCATCCTTTTGTCCTAGGAGAGATTGGCTGTCAGAGAAGTCTGGCAATAGCTTACTCTATTCTCTCCATTCAGAACACATGATCACTGGGCAAAATTGAACATTCATGTGTATAGAGAGATCAGGAGAGATAGCTGTTGACCAAACCAATGTTCATGGTATATGTGTATACCTGCTAAGTGAATTTAGTGTTACAGACTGTAATAAAGAAGCTATAGCAGGACAGAATATTTTGGGAGATTTATCAAAACCTGTGGAGAGGCAAAGTTACCAAGTTGCCCATAGAAACCAATCAGCTTGCTTCTTTCATTTTTCAGAGGTCTTGTTAAGAATGTAAGAAGTGATCTGATTGGTTGCTATGGGCAACTTTGCCTCTCCACAGGTTTTGATAAATCTCCCCCATTATGTTTATTTACCTCATCCTGGCCAGTAAATATTCAGCCAATCAGACATCCTCATACATAACTATGTAAGTTTATGGGGCGTGGCTTGGGCCTTGGTATGAGTGGTCGCACGGAGTGAGTGCTCCCGCCTAGAGCCTGCTGAATTTCCATCCTGACTACCCTGAATACCCATCCTGACCTCCCACTCTGAATCTCTACCCCAGCATGCACTAACTGACACCTCGGAGCTGGAATCAGATGTCCCCCAGTTGACTCTACGGGAGGTTAGTGAGATGCTGCTTACTGCTATACAGACCAGCAGCACGTCCCTCATGGGCAAGATGGAAGAGGTGCGGGTGGATGTAGGGTTCCTGCGGCAGGACATGCATAATCTTAGAGACCGGGTGACCGAGGCAGAGCAGCGGGTCTCCATGCTGGAGGACACCATGGGCCCAATCCCGGACTCTATTGCCTTACGTACTCAGGTGGAGAAGACAAAGTAGAAAAATGATGATTTAGAGAACCAACTTCAGGATTATAGGCATGACTGAAAGTGCAGAGGGGCAAAACCCGAGCGAATTTGTAGAGAGCTGGCTCAAAGACCTGTTCCCTGATGTGCACTTTTCGACTGCATTTGCAGTGGAGAGGGTGCACCAGGTCCCAGCTAAGAAGCCCATCCCGGGCTCTCTACCACGGCCACTGTTAGCTAGGCTCCTGAACTGTAATGACCGTGATCTGGTCTTGCGCTCTACCTGAAAATGCACAGGTATCTATATTCCCGAACTTCTCATCTGACCTGCAACACTGCAGAGCCCCGTTTGCTGCGGTCAAAGGCCGCCTGCGCAACAAAGGAATAGCATACTCCATGGCTTATCCTGCTAGATTGCGAGTGGTGGATGGAGACAGAGCTCTGTTTTCTCTACACCTCTGGTGACTGCATGGTCTCTTGCCATACCTACCTGCTGTGGCTTTGACTACTCCTGCTAACCCGGGACTGTGTGCTACAATGCTGTGGCTTTGAATACTCCCGCTCATCTGGGACTGTTTGTTACAACGCTATGGCTTTGACTGCTCTTGCTAATTCGGGACTGTGTGCTCCATCACTGTTGCTTAGTGACTTACTCTTGGCGTGGTCACATGTGCTGTTGCTGAAGATCCCTGGCTTCACTTTCTTTACAGCTGGACGCTGACTACCTCTCCTGCTGTGCTATTGTGCACACTGCTTGGTTGGGATCACTCCCTTATTCTCCTGACTTCTGCCCTCGGTCCCTTTCCTACCATATTATTGTCCCTTCTTCTCTTTGCTTTGCCCGTCGGAATATCCTCCCTCCCCTCTGCTTCTTCCTTCCCTCTCTCCTGCTCTTCCTCTTCTTCCCTCTGCATCCTTTTTCTTGTCTCTGGTCTCTCCCTTCTCTTCTTTTCCTCCTCTTCTCATATTTTCTCCCTTGCACCTCCTGCCTTTTACCTCCCTCTTTCTCTTTCCTCTCCCTTCCTTCCTCTTCCCCTCTTTTTCCCTTATGTTCCTCCTCTTCTTCTTCCCTCTTCCTCCCATTTTCCCCTGTCCTCTCCCTTTTTAATTTCTTTCTCTTCTGGTTTCCTATTACTCTCCTTGGCCCTTCTCCTCTCCTTTTTGTCTCTGAGAAGCACGTTCTTACGTGTCAATGCAAGCTCTCCCCACTAGATGGGGCCATAACCACAGGGAAACTTCCTCTGTATGCTGTTCTTCTCAGTATGTTTGTTGTTTGTTTGTTTGTTCTTTCCTTTTGTTACCTGGTCGGTGCTCTGGTCAGTGGGTCCTACCCAATCTATACCCACATTATTTTTTGTTACCCATGATGCTCTGTGTCACGGCCCTTAATGTTCACTCTTTCTGCCTATGCTGTTACTTTATGTTACTCCTTTATGACTGTGTAGGATTATGGCGTCTTGAAAGGTACTTTCATGGAATGTGAGGGGGGCTGGGGTCACCTAAAAAGAGATTGTTAGTTTTTACACAAATATGTAAACTTAACCCTCAGATTATTGCCCTTCAGCAGACTCATATGACACCAGATAGAGTTCATTTACTTATTCGCCTCTGGGTACAGTGGTCGCAGCAAACATTCCACACCTCCTTTTCCCGGGGGGGCATCTGTTCTTGTGCGTAGGTCTGTAAAATGGGAGCCCACCCTTGTCCGTAAAGACCCGCACGGGATATGTCTGTCTTTTTGTACATGTACCCCCATCTGCTACTCTTGGCATTGTACAAAAGGCGATTGCTTTTTCTGCTGGCTGCCCCAATGCCTCCACTCTGTGTATTGGCGATTTTAACCCCTTGACGACGAAGGGCATAAATGTACGTCCTAGTGACGTGGTACTTAATGCACCAGGACGTACATTTACGTCCTAAGCATAACCGCGGGCATCGGAGCGATGCCCGGATCATGCGCGGCAGGTCCTGGCTGTTGATCACAGCCAGGGACCCACCGGTAATGGCGGACACCCGCGATCCCGCGGATGTCCGCCATTAACCCCTCAGATGCCGTGATCAATACAGATCACGGCATCTGCAGCATCACGGTCACTTAAATGGATGATCGCATCGCCCGCAGCGCTGCCGCGGTGATCTGATCACCCAGCACGGCAGACGGAGGTCCCCTCACCTGCCTACGCTGCCTTCCGGGAGTCTTCTGCTCTGATCTGCCTTCCCGCAGACCAGAGCAGAAGATGAGCGATAACCCTGATCAGTGCTATGTCCTATACATAGCGCTGAACAGGATTAGCAATCGAACGATTGCTATAAATAGTCCCCTATGGGGACTATTAAAGTGTAAGAATAAAAGTAAAAAAAAGTAAAAAAAATAAAGTAAAAAAAATGTGAAAAATCCCCTCCCCCAATAAAAACGTAAATTGTCCCATTTTCCCTATTTCACCCCCAAAAAGTGTTAAAAAATATTTTATATACATATTTGGTATCGCCGCATGCATAAATATTTGAACTATTAAAATAAAATGTTAATGATACCGTATGGGGAACGGCGTGAACTTAAAAAAAAAAAAAATACTTCTGTTTTTTTATAACATTTTCCCCAAAAAATTTATAAAAAATGTATTAAAAGTTTTATATAAGCAAATATGGTATCAATAAAAAGTACAGATCCCAGTGTAAAAAATGAGCCCTCATACCTCCCCTTATACGGAAAAATGAAAAAGTTATGGGTCTTCAAAACAGGGGGATTTTAAATGTACTAATTTGGTTAAAAAGTTTGTGATTTTTTTTAAGAACAACAGTAATAGAAAAGTAGGTTATCATGGGTATCATTTTAATCGTATTGACCCAAAGAATAAATAACACATGTCATTTTAACCGTAAATTGTATGGCGTGAAAACGAAACCTTCTAAAATTGGCAAAATTGTGGTTTTCTTTTTAATTTCCCCACACAAATAGTATTTTTTTGGTTGCGCCATACATTTTATGGTAAAGTGAGTGATGGCATTACAACGGACAACTGGTCGCATAAAAAACAAGCCCTCATTCTAGTCTGTGGATGAAAATATAAAAGATTTATGATTTTTTAAGGCGAGGAGGAAAAATCGAAAACGTAAAAATAAAATTGTCGGCGTCCTTAAGGCCCAAATGGGCTGCGTCCTTTAGGGGTTAATTTGGTACCCGACCTGATGTTGAATAGACATAACCCTCGGGGACTCCCCAGGTATCGGGGTTTAGGGCCTCACTCGACCCCGCTCTCCTAATTTTTGGAGGGGGTGGGGAGGCTTGATGCGTTCTGACTTTGCCCTGGATCCGTGTATACTCCTGCTTTACTATTGGTAGGAATGCCCTCTCAAGCATTGACTTGATCTTTTGAAATGCTATCTGTTATTCCCAGATGGATTCTGTAACTTATGAGCCCCGCGCCATATCGGATCACTCCCCCTTGTGTGTTTCTCTCCTCATGTCTAGCTCCTCGGGCCCTAGGAGGTGGAAAATTCACCCATTTTGTTTGGAGCTCATTGGGGAGAATGATAGGATCCCAGACCAACTTCAAGTATTTTTGCAACATAACTCGCTTCAGGGTTCGTCTGATATGATATGGGAGACTAAGAAGGCGTTCCTTTGGGGGTGTCTTCACTCTACAATCTCCTTTATTAAGAAGGACACTTCTAGGCAGGAGATGGAACTGGCTGGCAAGTGTTCGGAGCTGGAGGCAGCGTATATCTCGGACCCTTCCGAGACTAATAAGAAGACGTGGCTCTCTATGGGCCACTTATACATGGTTTACTTGAATGAGAAAATGAATAGGAAATTATTCTTTATGAAGCAATTTTACTTTGAACATGGGAATCTATCTGGCAATTTGTTAGCGCACTTGGTTCGGCAGCATACTGCTGCACCTCCTATCCTTAACTCCTTGGGGACAGAGCCCATCATAACCCTAAGGACGGGAGCATTTTTTGCAATTCTGACCACTGTCACTTTAAGCAATAATAACTCTGGGATGCTTTTACTGTTCATTCTTATTCCGAGATTGTTTTTTTGTGACATATTCTACTTTATGTTAGTGGTAAATTTTTGTCAATACTTGCATAATTTCTTTGTGAAAAATTCTAAAATTTTATGAAAAAATAGAAAATTTAGAATTTTTCTATCTTTGAAGCTCTCTGCTTGTAAGGAAAATGAATATTCCATATAAATTATATATTGATTCACAAATACAATATGTCTACTTTATGTTTCCATCATAAAGTTGACGAGTTTTTACTTTTGGAAGACATCAGAGGGCTTCAAAGTTCAGAAGCAATTTTCCAATTTTTCACAAAATTTTCAAAATCTGAATTTTTCAGGGACCAGTTCACTTTTGAAGTGGATTTGAAGGGCCTTCATATTAGAAATACCCCACAAATGACCCCATAATAAAAACTGCACCCCTAAAAGTATTCAAAATGACATTCAGTCAGTGTTTTAACCCTTTAAGTGTTTCACAGGAATAGCAGCAAAGTGAAGGAGAAAATTCGAAATCTTCATTTTTTACACTCGCATGTTCTTGTAGACCCAGTTTTTGAAATTTTACAAGGGGTAATAGGAGAAAAAGCTCCCCAAAATTTGTAACCTAATTTCTCTCGAGTAAGGAAATACCTCATATGTGTATGTCAAGTGTTCGGCGGGTGCAGTAGAGGGCTCAGAAGGGAAGGAGCGACAATGGGATTTTGGAGAGTGAATTTTGCTGAAATGGTTTTTGGGGGCATGTCACATTTAGGAAGCCCCTATGGTGCCAAAACAGCAAAGAAAACACATGGCATACTATTTTGGAAACTACACCCCTCAAGGCACGTAACAAGGGGTCCGGTGAGCCTTGACACCCCACAGGTGTTTGACGATTTTTCGTTAAATTCGGATGTGTAAATGAAAACATTTTTTTTCACTAAAGTGCAGTTTTTTCCCCAAATTTACCATTTCTACAAAGGGTAATGGGAGAAAAATCCCCCCCAAAATTTGTAACGCAATTTCTCCCGAGTATGGAGATACCCCATGTGTGGCCCAAAACTGTTGCCTTGAAATACGACAGGGCTCTGAAATGAGAGAGCGCCATGCGCATTTGAGGCCTGAATAAGGAATTTGCAACAGTGGTGGACCCGGTTACAAGGGTGGGGCTTGTCTCCACCAAAACCCTACAGCAGTGTTTCCCAAACAGGGTGCCTCCAGCTGTTGCAAGACTCCCAGCCTGCCAGGACAGTCTATGGCTGTCCGGCAACACTGGGAGTTGTGGTTTTGCAACAGCTGGAGGCGCCGTTTAGGAAACACTGCCGTATGAGATGTTTTTCATTTTTATTTGGGGGGGGGAGGGGGGGGCGATGTGTAAGGGGGTGTATATGTAGTGTTTTACTTTTTATTATTTGTTAGTGTAGTGTTTTTAGGGTACATTCACACAGGCAGGGGAAACCCACTGTAAACCCGCCCGTGTGAATGTACAACCTTCAGCTGTGGCAAAATGACAACTCCCAGACAGACCGTACATGCTGGGAGTTGTCGTTTTACAACAACTGTAGGCACACTGGTGGGGAACCACTGAGTTAGAAAACAGACTCTAGCTCAGTGATTCCAGCCCATGAGCCTCCAGCTGTTGCAAGACTACAACTCCCAGAATGTATGGTCTGTCAGTGCACTCTGGGAGTTGTAGTTTTGCAACAGCTGGAGGCACACGGGTTGGAATCACTGAGTTAGGAAACAGACTCTCGCTCAGTGTTTCCCAACCAGTGTGCCTACAGCTGTTGCAAAACTACAATTCCCAGCATGGCCAGACAGTCAGGGCATGCTAGGAGTTGTAGTTATGCAACAACTGGGGAAGAACAGTTTGGAGACCGCTAAGTAGTGGTCTCCAAACTGTAGCCCTCCAGATGTTGCAAAACTACAACTCCAAGCATGCCTAGACTGTCCAGGCATGCTTGGAGTTGTAGTTCTGCAACATCTGAAGGGCCAGATATTGCAGAACTACACGCCCAGCATCCCTGACTGTTTGGCCATGCTGGGAATTGTAGTTTTGCAACATCTGGAGGGCTACAGTTTGGAGACCACCATATAGTGGTCTCCAAACTGTGCCACTTCAGATGTTGCAAAACTACAACTCCCAGCATGCCCAGACAGTCAGTGCATGCTGAAAGTTGTAGTTTTGCAACATCTGCAGGACCACAGTTTAGAGACCACTACACAGTGGTCTCCAAACTGTGACCCTCCAGATGTTGCAAAACTACAACTCCCAGCATGCCCAGACAGCCTCTGGCTGTGTGGGCATGCTGGGAGTTGTAGTTTTGCAGCTTTTAGAAGGCCACAGTGAAGATCACTTATCGCGATCTTCACTGCAGCCTTCTCTGCCACACTTTCCGGCTGCCGTTCCTCCCGCTCAGCCGCTGGTTCCTGATGCCGCCTCCGAAGGTCCGGGTAAGCCGGACCATGCTCCGTCCTCGCCGCCCGTGTTCCCCCCGCTCTGCACCGACTTCAATCGGTGGGCAGAGCGGGGGGGAAATGAACTCTAACCCCCCGCCCCCCTCCTGCCATTGGTGGTCAGCCTGACCGACCAATGGCAGGGGATAGGAGGGGGTGGCAACACTGCCACCTCGCTCCTATGCTTTAGGCTGGTCAGAGCTGTCTCTGACAGCTCCGATCATGCTTATTTTGCTGGGAGATCGGGTCACCAGTGACCCGATTTGCCCGGATCGCAGCAAATCGCAGGTCTGAATTGACCTGCGATTTGCTGCGAACGCCGACATGGGGGGGTCTCAGGACCCCCTAGGCATTGCCACGGGATGCCTGCTGATAGATATCAGCAGGCATCCCGGTCCGATCACCGCCCGGCGAGCGGCAGTGATCGGAAATACGGAGGGCGTATGAATACGCCCTCCATCCTTAAGTGACGGGACGCGAGGTCGTATGCATATGCCCTACGTCCCCAAGGAGTTAAGATTAGAGCTTTAGATGGCTCCTTGCTGGTTAACAGCTCTGACATTGCCAGCCGGTTCTTCTCCTTTTATGCTGACTTATATAAGGCTAAGGTGAGTTATAACCCTACTCAATTACATGCCTACCTGGACGCCATTAATTTTCCCACCCTCTGCTGAGCATCGTGATTTTCTAGATTCTCCCCTTACCTTGCTTGAACTACAATATGCGGTTTCTGACAAGGCCAAAGGTAGATCTCCTAGACCTGGTCTCCCTCTAGAGGTATACCTTCGGTACTTTGAAACGCTCCTGCTGGCACTCCTAGATATGTATACAGTGGCATTTAGGGAGGTGGCTTTTCCCCCTACCTTGTACAATGCTACTACTACTGTAGATTTTTTTTAAAGCCGGATAAGGACCCTACAGATTGTGGCTCCTATCGCCCTATCTTTTTACTAAACTTGGATTATAAACTTATTGCTAAAGTGCTGGCCAATCGCCTGAATAAAGTTATTCTATCCATCATTCACCCGGACCAGTCCGGTTTTATGCCCAGCAAATCGACTTCGGGTAACATCAGAAGGACGCAGGTGGCTGTCCAGGTGGGAGTGGCTTATGATGGGGACTGGGCCATGGCAGCACTTGATGTGGCCAAGGCTTTCGACTCAATTGAGAGGGGATACCTCTCTAAGGTTCTTGCTAGGTTCAGTTTTCCTGCAAATTTCAGATGCTGGGTCTCTATACTGTACGAGAACCCTATGGCTCAGGTCCTAGTTAATGGTATCTGCTCTCAATCATTTACCTTGGGCCAGGGTACGCAACAGGGGTGCCCGCTGTCCCACTTCTTTTTGCGGTGGTGGTGGAGCCTGTGGCGCTGCTAATTAGACATGATACCTTCTATATGGGTATGTCCCTTGGGGGTCGGTAGGAACATATTGGCCTTTATGCGGACTACATGGTGCTCTTTACATCCCGCCCCACTGTGATGCTCCCATACTCCATACAGTTACCTGATAGATTCCGTATATTTTCTGGACTTTGCATTAATTGGTCCATGTCTGCGTTCATGCCCCTTCTAGATTCATATAGGGCATAGGTGATGTGTGGTCTGCCGGTGGTCTCCACGTTTAAATACCTAGGCGTTCACATTAATAAGGACTACTCCCGTGATCTACCCACTAATGTTATGCCATTGCTGCCTCATATACGGGACAAATTCCGCCTGTGGGGATCTCTCCTTTAGCTGTAGCAGGATGTATTAACCTGATTGAATTGCATATTGGAACATACTGCTGTTCCTGTCCCTAAGTACTTTTTTACTACCTTGCATTCTTTATTTACCCCCTTTATTTGGGGCCCTAATAGACACAAAATTAAACTGTTTACACTCCAGCGTCCGAAGTTGGCGGCAGGGGCAGCTCTGCCGGATGTTCATGTATACTATTTAGCTGGCATATTCCGATATTTATGACACTGGGTAATTCTAGATCATATGCCTGGAGCGGAGTATACTCTTGCTAGATATGCCAACTCCCCTCTCTTCATTCCTTATTGGAAGGTCCTCCCGCAGGAGATTTGCTCCCTCTACATAAACAAACTGGCTATTCAGATTCACTTGTTCACTGATGTCCCGTCGGACCTGCCCTTATGGCATAATCCTCATCTCTCCCAGTTAGTTAGTTCCCCGGATTCTGAATTCTGGTCATGGTGGGGTGTGACTATGCTGGAGCATCTATTTGAGGATGATGTGTTACGCTCCTTTCTTCAACATCAAACTGTTTTTGGTGTACCTAGAGAGGCATTTTATAAATTCCTTCAACTATGCCATGCCGTGAACCTCCCATCTCCTCCTACCCTCTTATTGAGGTGTTACAGTCACAGGGTCCTAGGGGTCCGGTGTCCTGTACACTCACTTCATCCAAGCCAAGATTTCACTGTCTCCTCTCCCTGCTTAATGGCACTGGAGGTCCCACATCCCTTCTATGACTACTGAGAACTGGGAGGACCTGCAGTCTTCCCACTTGTTGGTTTCTCCAACTGCCAAGAACAAACGAATTCAATTGCATATCATCCATTATTGCTACATTATTCTGCTTCATCTGTGTCAGATGGAGCATGCGTCACAGGGCAGATTTTTGGCACCTTATATAGGACTGCTCCTATGTGGTGTCCTTTTGGGGGGAGTCTTATGTTTACTAAATTCTATAGTGGCCCCTTCTATTCCGACTGACCCCCTGATCTGTTTGTTTGGATGAAGAGGTATGGCAACATCATGTCCGTACCTTCCTTAGGGAATCTTTGTTTTTAGCTAAAGGTGACTGCACTACGTTGGATGGATCCCAGGCCCCCTACATGCTCCAAATGGAGGAAATTGGTGAACTCTACTATCCCATTCTCTAAGGTGTTGTATAAACACAGGAAATGTCCAGCTAAATTTGAGAAAGTGTGGGGTCCCTGGTGCTCCCTAGCCTCCATTCGTGGCCTGACTGACCATTAGTTGCCTCAAGACAGTACCTAATTTGTGTATACTTACTATGTCTACCTTGCTATATTGTAAGATCTCTCAGCGGCAGCAGCTTAATGTTTCCTCGATTCGTGCATAATCTTTAATTTATCGGTATACTCTCGCCTAGTGCCTTAAGAGAATAAAGGACCTATGTTTATGTTTTTGACTTTATGGCATCTGCGGGTGCTTGTTCTGTTTACAATTGTTAATCAGCTAGCTCACTTATGTTAGTCTTTACCACTGTTAGTTGGTTAGGCATTATGTACTTTATACTATGTCATCCCTGGATTTTGTATGCTCTTTCCTACCTTTTTCTTCTGTATTGCAGATATTTTTTTGTTTTTTTTAATAAAAAGAATTTTTAAAAAATATGTAAGTTTATGCAGTGTAGCAGCTGTACATGCTGCGGTCTATTTGGCTGTATTATCACTGTGTGTGAGGATAACTGAGCATGCCTGACCAGAAGAGGAAACTGCTTACAGGACTTATCCTAGGGCAACAAGCAAAATGCAAAGGCATCCAGCCTATATTGTTAGGATGGCCTCTTAAAAATGAGTTCTGGTAATTACTTGTATTCACAAATATGTTTAACTAGCTGAGTACCCGGCGTTGCCCGGTTTTTCCTTCCTAATCCTTGTTGGGGAGGACAATAAACAAAGGAGGAAGCTTTTGACTTCATATCCCGTCCTCATATATTGTTGTCATATCCCGACCTCCTATCCCGTCATCTTATCCCGACCTCCTATCCCGACCTCCTATCCCGACCTCCTATCCCGTCCTCCTTTCCCGTCCTCCTATCTCGACCTCCTTTCCCGTCCTCCTACCCTGTCCATCTATCCCGTCCATCTATCCTGTCCTCCTTTCCCGTCCTCCTTTCCCATCCTCCTATCCTGTCCTCCTATCCTGTCCTCCTTTCCCGTCCTCCTTTCCCGTCCTCCTTTCCCGTCCTCCTTTCCCTTCCTCCTTTCCCATCCTCATATCTCAACCTCCTTTCCCGTCCTCCTTTTCCGTCATCTTATCCCGTCCTCCTATCCAGTCCTCCTATCCCATCCTCCTTTCCTGTCCTCCTATCCCGTCCATCTATCCCGTCCTCCTTTCCTGTCCTCCTTTCCCTTCCTCCTATCCCATCCTCCTATCCCGTCCTCCTTTCCCGTCCTCCTTTCCCGTCCTCATATCTCAACCTCCTTTCCCGTCCTCCTATCCAGTCCTCCTATCCCATCCTCCTTTCCCGTCCTCCTATCCCGTCCTCCTATCCCGTCCTCCTTTCCCGTCCTCCTATCCCGTCCTCCTATCCCGTCCTCCTATACCGTCCTCCTATCGCGTCCTCCTATCCCAACCTCATATCCCGACCTCCTATCCCGGTCCTCCTATCCCGGTCCTCCTATCACATCCTCCTATCCCGTCCTCCTATCCCGACCCGTAATATGTGTACCAGTTATTGAAATATCTCCAGCTGTACGGAAGTTATGTGGGAACATACATTTCCCATTGATTTGCATGGGACTTTAAACAAAGACCCTGACCCTCACAAATGGGGGTAGTTAAGGGTTAAATTAACTATCCTATATTTTAAGTGGACATATAAGTAACATGTGACCAAGTATTATCGAAATATCTCAAGCCGTTTGGGAGTTATGCAGTAACATATATTTCCCATTGACTTGTATGGGACTTTAAACATAAACCCCGCCCCTATTAAATGGGGGGGGGGGGGAGTAAGGGTTAAATCACCTATCCTATGTTTGTTGTTGACATATAAGTAACATGTGTGCCAAGTTTCATGTAAATATCTTTAGCCGTTTGGATGTGATGCTGGAACATACATACATACACACGTTGAGTTTTCCATATATATATATATATATATATATATATATATATATATATATATATATATATATATAGAGAGAGAGATTTTACATAATGCATCAGTTTAGACCTATTTACGTTTGTAGTAAACCCCCTTCTATTTTTTATTTGAATTCTATAGTAAGATGTTTATTTATGAGAATGCATTTACAATGTTTAGGACTCATTTCCTGTATTGTTTTACATATTCATAAGTATGATGAAATGAAGAAGGTATTTTATTAATTGGTTATTTCAGCTTTAAATAGCTTACAATGTACCTATTATCATGGTATTCTTATAGGCACATCTATGGCAGTGGGCTACCAGAGGAATATTCCTTCATGTTTACTTTCCGGATGAAGGACAGCACCAAAAACAAATACTGGAGTATCTGGCAAATTGTAGACTCGGAGGGAAAGCAGCAAGCAGCTATCAATTTTAATGGTCCTAAGAAAGCCCTTGAGTTCTCTTACAAGGGAGCAGATGGGAAATTGAACACTCTCACGTTTGCCCGTCTCCCCTTCCTGTTTGATACTAATTTCCATAAAGTTCTTTTTAGTGTGCAAAAGGATAAAATCACACTTTATATTGATTGCATCAAAGTGGATTCATTCAAGCTGGTTCCAAGAGGCAAAGTTAGTCTGGATGGCTACACTATCATAGGAAAGCTGAAAAGTAACAATGAAGTATCTGTGCCGGTAAGTGCATCTTTTTAATAGAAGATCTGACACTGTCATGCATTGATTTGTATTATAAAATGTAATTATGTATTAATGTTATTATGTATTAATGATATCTAAACTCAACATTTTCGAATTTGGCTGAAACATGTTTAATGTGTATGGGATCTTTAGTTTGGATATGCCTATGTACTAACTACTCCAGTGTATAACTATGGAATAGAAATTAGATATTACGCGAAAGAAAAAGCAGTCATTAGGTATTATTGATTGATTTTACTACATTTTGAATCTTAAGGTGGCTTGTCCTCAGTGCACAGAGCCCTGCTTGTCCTCAGTGCACAGAGCCCTGCTTGTCCTCAGTGCACAGAGCCCTGCTTGTCCTCCGTGCACAGAGCCCTGCTTGTCCACAGTATACAGAGCCCTGCTTGTCCTCAGTGTACAGAGCCCTGCTTGTCCTCAGTGCACAGAGCCCCGCTTGTCCTCAGTGTACAGAGCCCTGCTTGTCCTCAGTGTACAGAGCCCTGCTTGTCCTCAGTGTACAGATCCCTGCTTGTCCTCAGTGTACAGAGCCCTGCTTGTCCTTAGTGTACAGAGCCCTGCTTGTCCTCAGTGTACAGAGCCCTGCTTGTCCTTAGTGCACAGAGCCTTGCTTGTCCTCAGTCTTGTCCTCAGTGTACATAGCTTGTCCTCAGTGTACAGAGCCCTGCTTGTTCTCAGTGTACAGAGCCCTGCATGTCCTCACTGCACAGATCCCTGCTTGTCATCAGTGCACAAAACCCTGCTTGTCCTCAGTGCACAGAGCCCTGCTTGTCTTCAGTGTACAGAGCCCCGCTTGTCTTCAGTGTACAGAGCCCTGCTTGTCCTCAATGCACAGAGCCCTGCTTGTCCTCAGTGCACAGAGCCCTGCTTGTCCTCAGTGTACAGAGCCCTGCATGTCCTCACTGCACAGATCCCTGCTTGTCATCAGTGCACAAAGCCCTGCTTGTCCTCACTGCACAGAGCCCTGCTTGTTCTCAGTGTACAGAGCCCTGCATGTCCTCACTGCACAGATCCCTGCTTGTCATCAGTGCACAAAACCCTGCTTGTCCTCAGTGCACAGAGCCCTGCTTGTCTTCAGTGTACAGAGCCCCGCTTGTCTTCAGTGTACAGAGCCCTGCTTGTCCTCAATGCACAGAGCCCTGCTTGTCCTCAGTGCACAGAGCCCTGCTTGTCCTCAGTGTACAGAGCCCTGCATGTCCTCACTGCACAGATCCCTGCTTGTCATCAGTGCACAAAGCCCTGCTTGTCCTCACTGCACAGAGCCCTGCTTGACCTTAGTGCACAGAGCCCCGCTTGTCCTCAGTGTACAGAGCCCCGCTTGTCTTCAGTGTACAGAGCCCTGCTTGTCCTCAGTGTACAGAGCCCTGCTTGTCCTCAGTGCACAGAGCCCTGCTTGTCCTCAGTGTACAGAGTGAGCCCTGCTTGTCCTCAGTGCACAGAGCCCTGCTTGTCCTCAGTGCACAGAGCCCTGCTTGTCCTCCGTGTACAGATCCCTTCTTGTCCTCAGTGTACAGAGCTCTGCTTGTCCTTAGTGGAGAGAGCCCTGCTTGTCCTCAATGCACAGAGCCTTGCTTGTCCTCAGTGCACAGAGCCCTGCTTGTCCTCAGTGTACAGAGCCCTACTTGTCCTCAGTGCACAGAGCCATGCTTGTCCTCCGTGTACAGAGCCCTGCTTGTCTTCAGTGTTCAGAGTCCTGATTGTCCTCAGTGTACAGAGCCCTGTTTGTCCTCAGTGTACAGAGCCCTGTTTGTCCTCAGTGTACAGAGCCCTGCTTGTCCTCAGTGTGCAGAGCCCTACTTGTCCTCAGTGCACAGAGCCATGCTTGTCCTCCGTGTACAGAGCCCTGCTTGTCTTCAGTGTTCAGAGCTCTGCTTGTCCTCAATATACAGAGCCATGTTTGTCCTTAGTGTACAGAGCCCTGCTTGTCCTCAGGGTACAGAGCCTTGCTTGTCCTCAGTGCACAGAGCCCTGCTTGTCCTCCGTGTACAGAGCCCTGCTTGTCTTCAGTGTACAGAGCCCTGCTTGTCCTCAGTGTACAGAGCCCTACTTGTCCTCAGTGTACAGAGTCCTGCTTGTCCTCAGTGTACAGAGCCCTACTTGTCCTCAGTGCACAGAGCCTTGCTTGTCCTCTGTGTACAGAGCCCTGCTTGTCTTCAGTGTTCAGAGTCCTGCTTGTCCTCAGTGTACAGAGCCCTGTTTGTCCTCAGTGTACAGAGCCCTGTTTGTCCTCAGTGTACAGAGCCCTGCTTGTCCTCAGTGTACAGAGCCCTACTTTTCCTCAGTGCACAGAGCCATGCTTGTCCTCCGTGTACAGAGCCCTGCTTGTCTTCAGTGTTGAGAGCCCTGCTTGTCCTCAATATACAGAGCCCTGTTTGTCCTCAGTGTACAGAGCCCTGCTTGTTCTCAGTGTACAGAGCCCTGCTTGTCCTCAGGGTACAGAGCCCCAGTGGTCCTCCCAGCACAGAGCCCTTTTTGTCCTCACTGCACAGAGCCCTGCTTGTCCTCACTGCACAGATCCCTGCTTGTCATCAGTGCACAAAACCCTGCTTGTCCTCACTGCACAGAGCCCTGCTTGACCTTAGTGCACAGAGCCCCGCTTGTCCTCAGTGTACAGAGCCCCGCTTGTCTTCAGTGTACAGAGCCCTGCTTGTCCTCAGTGCACAGAGTCCTGCTTGTCCTCAGTGCACAGAGCCCTGCTTTTCTTCAGTGTACAGAGCCCTGCTTGTCCTCAGTGCACAGAGCCCTGCTTGTCCTCAATGCACAGAGCCCTGCTTGTCCTCAGTGCACAGAGCCCTGCTTGTCCTCAGTGTACAGAGCCCTGCATGTCCTCACTGCACAGATCCCTGCTTGTCATCAGTGCACAA
Organism: Hyla sarda; assembly: GCF_029499605.1. Lineage (NCBI taxonomy): Eukaryota > Metazoa > Chordata > Amphibia > Anura > Hylidae > Hyla > Hyla sarda. The sequence continues at coordinate 199,664,536 of NC_079191.1, read as the reverse complement.
AGGCCTGCTTGTCCTCAGTGCACAGAGCCCTGCTTGTCCTCAGTGTACAGAGCCCTACTTGTCCTCAGTGCACAGAGCCATGCTTGTCCTCCGTGTACAGAGCCCTGCTTGTCTTCAGTGTTCAGAGTCCTGCTTGTCCTCAGTGTACAGAGCCCTGTTTGTCCTCAGTGTACAGAGCCCTGTTTGTCCTCAGTGTACAGAGCCCTGCTTGTCCTCAGTGTGCAGAGCCCTACTTGTCCTCAGTGCACAGAGCCATGCTTGTCCTCCGTGTACAGAGCCCTGCTTGTCTTCAGTGTTCAGAGCTCTGCTTGTCCTCAATATACAGAGCCATGTTTGTCCTTAGTGTACAGAGCCCTGCTTGTCCTCAGGGTACAGAGCCTTGCTTGTCCTCAGTGCACAGAGCCCTGCTTGTCCTTTGTGTACAGAGCCCTGCTTGTCTTCAGTGTACAGAGCCCTGCTTGTCCTCAGTGTACAGAGCCCTACTTGTCCTCAGTGTACAGAGTCCTGCTTGTCCTCAGTGTACAGAGCCCTACTTGTCCTCAGTGCACAGAGCCTTGCTTGTCCTCTGTGTACAGAGCCCTGCTTGTCTTCAGTGTTCAGAGTCCTGCTTGTCCTCAGTGTACAGAGCCCTGTTTGTCCTCAGTGTACAGAGCCCTGCTTGTCCTCAGGGTACAGAGCCTTGCTTGTCCTCAGTGCACAGAGCCCTGCTTGTCCTCAGTGTACAGAGCCCTGCTTGTCCTCAGTGTACAGATCCCTGCTTGTCCTCAGTGTACAGAGCCCTACTTGTCCTCAGTGCACAGAGCCTTGCTTGTCCTCTGTGTACAGAGCCCTGCTTGTCTTCAGTGTTCAGAGTCCTGCCCTGTCCTCAGTGTACAGAGCCCTGTTTGTCCTCAGTGTACAGAGCCCTGTTTGTCCTCAGTGTACAGAGCCCTGCTTGTCCTCAGTGTACAGAGCCCTACTTTTCCTCAGTGCACAGAGCCATGCTTGTCCTCCGTGTACAGAGCCCTGCTTGTCTTCAGTGTTGAGAGCCCTGCTTGTCCTCAATATACAGAGCCCTGTTTGTCCTCAGTATACAGAGCCCTGCTTGTTCTCAGTGTACAGAGCCCTGCTTGTCCTCAGGGTACAGAGCCCCAGTGGTCCTCCCAGCACAGAGCCCTTTTTGTCCTCACTGCACAGATCCCTGCTTGTCATCAGTGCACAAAACCCTGCTTGTCCTCACTGCACAGAGCCCTGCTTGACCTTAGTGCACAGAGCCCCGCTTGTCCTCAGTGTACAGAGCCCCGCTTGTCTTCAGTGTACAGAGCCCTGCTTGTCCTCAGTGCACAGAGTCCTGCTTGTCCTCAGTGCACAGAGCCCTGCTTTTCTTCAGTGTACAGAGCCCTGCTTGTCCTCAGTGCACAGAGCCCTGCTTGTCCTCAATGCACAGAGCCCTGCTTGTCCTCAGTGCACAGAGCCCTGCTTGTCCTCAGTGTACAGAGCCCTGCATGTCCTCACTGCACAGATCCCTGCTTGTCATCAGTGCACAAAGGCCTGCTTGTCCTCACTGCACAGAGCCCTGCTTGACCTTAGTGCACAGAGCCCCGCTTGTCCTCAGTGTACAGAGCCCCGCTTGTCTTCAGTGTACAGAGCCCTGCTTGTCCTCAGTGCACAGAGCCCTGCTTGTCCTCAGTGCACAGAGCCCTGCTTGTCCTCAGTGTACAGAGCCCTGCATGTCCTCACTGCACAGATCCCTGCTTGTCATCAGTGCACAAAGGCCTGCTTGTCCTCACTGCACAGAGCCCTGCTTGACCTTAGTGCACAGAGCCCCGCTTGTCCTCAGTGTACAGAGCCCCGCTTGTCTTCAGTGTACAGAGCCCTGCTTGTCCTCAGTGCACAGAGCCCTGCTTGTCCTCAGTGCACAGAGCCCTGCTTGTCCTCAGTGTACAGAGTGAGCCCTGCTTGTCCTCAGTGCACAGAGCCCTGCTTGTCCTCAGTGCACAGAGCCCTGCTTGTCCTCCGTGTACAGATCCCTTCTTGTCCTCAGTGTACAGAGCTCTGCTTGTCCTTAGTGGAGAGAGCCCTGCTTGTCCTCAATGCACAGAGCCTTGCTTGTCCTCAGTGCACAGAGCCCTGCTTGTCCTCCTTGTACAGAGCCCTGCTTGTCTTCAGTGTACAGAACCCTGCTTGTCCTCAGTGTACAGAGCCCTGCTTGTCCTCAGTGTACAGAGCCCTACTTGTCCTCAGTGTACAGAGCCCTGCTTGTCCTCAGTGTACAGAACCCTACTTTTCCTCAGTGCACAGAGCCATGCTTGTCCTCCGTGTACAGAGCCCTGCTTGTCTTCAGTGTTCAGAGTCCTGCTTGTCCTCAGTGTACAGAGCCCTGTTTGTCCTCAGTGTACAGAGCCCTGTTTGTCCTCAGTGTACAGAGCCCTGCTTGTCCTCAGTGTACAGAGCCCTACTTGTCCTCAGTGCACAGAGCCATGCTTGTCCTCCGTGTACAGAGCCCTGCTTGTCTTCAGTGTTCAGAGCCCTACTTTTCCTCAATATACAGAGCCATGTTTGTCCTCAGTGTACAGAGCCCTGCTTGTTCTCAGTGTACAGAGCCCTGCTTGTCCTCAGGGTACAGAGCCCCACTGGTCCTCCCAGCACAGAGCCCTGTTTGTCCTCACTGCACAGAGCCCTGCTTGTCCTCACTGCACAGATCCCTGCTTGTCATCAGTGCACAAAACCCTGCTTGTCCTCACTGCACAGAGCCCTGCTTGACCTTAGTGCACAGAGCCCCGCTTGTCCTCAGTGTACAGAGCCCCGCTTGTCTTCAGTGTACAGAGCCCTGCTTGTCCTCAGTGCACAGAGTCCTGCTTGTCCTCAGTGCACAGAGCCCTGCTTGTCCTCAGTGCACAGAGCCCTGCTTGTCTTCAGTGTACAAAGCCCCGCTTGTCTTCAGTGTACAGAGCCCTGCTTGTCCTCAATGCACAGAGCCCTGCTTGTCATCAGTGCACAGAGCCCTGCTTGTCCTCAGTGTACAGAGCCCTGCATGTCCTCACTGCACAGATCCCTGCTTGTCATCAGTGCACAAAGCCCTGCTTGTCCTCACTGCACAGAGCCCTGCTTGACCTTAGTGCACAGAGCCCCGCTTGTCCTCAGTGTACAGAGCCCCGCTTGTCTTCAGTGTACAGAGCCCTGCTTGTCCTCAGTGCACAGAGCCCTGCTTGTCCTCAGTGCACAGAGCCCTGCTTGTCCTCAGTGTACAGAGTGAGCGCTGCTTGCCCTCAGTGCACAGAGCCCTGCTTGTCCTCAGTGCACAGAGCCCTGCTTGTCCTCCGTGTACAGATCCCTTCTTGTCCTCAGTGTACAGAGCTCTGCTTGTCCTTAGTGGAGAGAGCCCTGCTTGTCCTCAATGCACAGAGCCTTGCTTGTCCTCAGTGCACAGAGCCCTGCTTGTCCTCCGTGTACAGAGCCCTGCTTGTCCTCCGTGTACAGAGCCCTGCTTGTCTTCAGTGTACAGAGCCCTGCTTGTCCTCAGTGTACAGAGCCCTGCTTGTCCTCAGTGTACAGAGCCCTACTTGTCCTCAGTGTACAGAGCCCTGCTTGTCCTCAGTGTACAGAGCCCAGCTTGTCCTTAGTGCACAGAGCCCTGCTTGTCCCCAGTGTACAGAGCCCTGCTTGTCCTCAGTGTACAGAGCCCTGCTTGTCCTTAGTGCACACAGCCATGCTTGTCCATCCACACTTCCTGTATTTGGACTCCTCACAAATAAATATATATATATATATATATATATATATATTAGTATAATGGTATCTACATTTTATAAAAAGTTTTTGTTAACAACAGATACTCTTTAAAACTTTAAAACGAGGCGGGAGTAGGTCATGACTGAGCTCTTATTTTCCTACCTCCCTGTGTTTCCAATTTCGCTGCTGGAGATGGGTTCCATAGATTTACAGCTGCTATCCAGGCATGCTGGGAGTTGTAGTTTTGCAACAACTGGAAGTCTACAGTTTGGAGACCAAGGTGTGCTAAAGTTGAAATGCTCAACACATTTAAGTTAGACTGGACAATCCCCTGTAGGCGAAGGGTCATCTGGATAAAACCTAAAGAGAAATTGCAGATCAGTAATTCTTTCCTTAGCCATAATAGCTTAAACTGCTCTGATATTTCAACCAGATAAAAGATGCTGTATGCTACAGAGAAAGTTGTGTAGTTCTTTTTAGTCTGACCTCAGTGCTCTCTGCTGTCTGTGTCCAGAACAGAAAAAAATACCTATAGCAAATCTCTCCTGCCTCGGACAGTTCCTGACGTGGACAGAAGTGGCAGCAGAGAGCACTGTGGTCTGACTGAAAGGAACCATACAACTTCCTCTGGAGCATGAGCAAGAATGATATTTCCTACTGTAACTCTATAATATTGGGGTTGTTGTAAGGGTGAATAAACCGTAAAGACTGGTGTCTAGTAAGCGTAAGACTAGTGGAGTCCTGGCAATTTTAGAGTCTTGGCAGTCGACATTTAACCTCTTCAGGACACAGGACATATGGATACGCCCTGCATTCCGAGTCCTTAAGGACACAGGGCGTATCCATACGAAATTCGGGAAATCCGGTCCCCACCGCTAGCCGGTTGGGGACCGGAGCCAGAAGCCTGCTGAAATCGTTCAGCAGGCATCGTGGCATATCACCCAGGGGGGTCATTATGTCCCCCCATGTCGGCCATGGCTGCAGATCGCTGGACAATTCAGCCCAGCGATCTGCGGCGGATTCCGGGTCAATCGGGTCTCCAGTGACCTGGTGACCCGGAATTACAGGCTGTCTCTGACGGCCCCGAACAGCCATAGCCAGCAGGGGTGAGGTGGTGCTGGTGCCACCTCACGATCGCCCTGATTCGTCGGCCGGTTTACCCGCTCCGCCCCTCTTCCGGAGGACAGGATCGGGTGCGGGAAGAGGACCCCGGCAGGATCCCCCGCGTCACTGTTGGGATCGGGGCCCCAGGAGCGGCGGCGGCGGCGGCGAGGGACTGACCTGCAGCGGCGGCATGGATCAGCAGTTGGAGCTGAGTGACAGCCTCCTGCTGTTGCTTAGCAACAGCTCCCAGCATGCAAAAAGGGCATGCTGGGAGCTGTAGTTATGTAACAGCAGGAGGCAGACCACCTAAACTCCCAGCATTTCCTTATAGGCATGCTGGGACTTATAGTTTTGCAACAGCTGGAGGCACATTTTTTCTATGGAAAAGTGTACCTTCAGCTGTTGTATAACTACAATTTCCAGCTTGCACAAACAGCTAAAGTGCATGCTGGGAGTTGTAGTGGTGCATCTGCTGGTTGCATAACTACAACTCCCAGCATGCCCGTTGGCTGTCAGTGACTGCTGAGAGTTGTAGCTTTGAAACAGCTGAAGGCACACTGGTTGTGAAACTCAGAGTTTTTTTTAACCTAACTCAGTGTTTCACCACCGGTGTGCCTCCAGCTGTTGCAAACTACAACTCCCAGCATGCACTGTACATGCTGGGAGTTGTAGTTTTGTAACAGCTGGAGGCACACTGGTTGTGAAACACTGAGTTAGGTCACAAACTCAGTGATACATAACCAGGGTGCCTACAGCTATTGCAAAACTAAAACTCTCAGCATGTACAGTCTGTCAGCGCATGCTGGGAGTTGTAGTTTTGCAACAGCTGGATGTTCCCCCCCCCCAATGTGAACGTACAGGGTACACTCACATAGGCGGAGGTTTACAGTAAGTAATCGGCTGCAAGTTTGAGCTGCGGCAAATTTTCTGCCGCAGCTCAAGCTGCCAGCAAGAAACTACTGTGAACCCCCGCCCGTGTACCCTAAAAACACTACACTACACTAACACAAAATAAAATAAAAAGTAAAAAACACTACATATACACATGCCCCCCTCCCCTCTCCAATAAAAATGAAAAACTTCTGGTACGCCACTGTTTCCAAAACAGAGCCTCCAGCTGTTGCAAAACAACTACTCCCAGTATTACCAGACAGCCACTGACTGTCCAGGCATGTTGGGAGTTTTACAACAGCTGGAGTCACCCTGTTTGGGAATCACTGTCGTAGAATACCCCTATGTCCACCCCTATGCAAGTCCCTAATTTAGGCCTCAAATGAGCATGGCGCTCTCACTTTGGAGCCCTGTCGTTTTTCAAGGCAACAGTTTAGGGTCACATATGGGGTATCACCGTACTCGGGAGAAATTGGGTTACAAATTTTGGGGGCTATATTCTGCTTTTATAAATGTAAAATTTTTGGGAAAACAAGCATTTTAGGTAAAAAAAATATATATTTTTCTACATATGCAAAAGTCATGAAACACCTGTGGGGTATAAAGGTTCACTTGACCCCTTGTTACGTTCCCCGAGGGGTCTAGTTTCAAGAACAGTATGCCATTTCTTTTTTTTTTTTTGCTGTCCTGGCACCATAGGGGCTTCCTAAATGCGGCATGCCCCCAGAGCAAAATTTGCTTCCAAAAAGCCAAATGTGACTACTCCTCTTCTGAGACCTGTAGTACGCCAGCAGAGCACTTTTCACCCCCATATGGGGTGTTTTCTGAATCGGGAGAAATTGGGCTTCAAATCTTGGGGGGTATTTTCTGCTATTACCCTTTTTAAAAATGTTAAATTTTTGGGAAAACAAGCATTTTAGGTCAATTTTTTTTTTTTTTACATTTGCAAAAGTCATGAAACACCACATTCCCCGAGGGGTCTAGTTTCCAAAATTGTATGCCATGTTTTTTTTTTTTTTTTTTTTTTTTTTTTTGCTGTTTTGACACCTTAGGGGCTTCCTAAAGGTGACATGCCCCCAAAAACCATTTCAGAAAAATGTTCTCTCCAAAATTCCCTTGTCGCTCCTTCCCTTCTGAGCCCTCTACTGCACCCGCCAAACACTTTACATAGTGTTTTCTCCTTTTACCACTTGCAAAAATTCAAAAATTGGGTCTACAAGAACATGAGTGTAAAAAATTAAGATTTTGAATTTTCTCCTTCACTTTGCTGCTATTCCTGTGAAACACCTAAAGGGTTAAATCACTGACTGAATGTCATTTTGAATACTTTATGGGGTGTAGTTTTTATAATGGAGTCATTTGTGGGGTACTTCTAATATGAAGACCCTTCAAATCCATTTCAAAACTGAACTGGTCCCTGAAAAATATCGAGTTTGAAAATTTTGTGAAAAATTGGAAAATTGCTGCTGAACTTTGAAGCCCTCTGATGTCTTCCAAAAGTAATAACTCATCAATGTTATGATGCAAACATAATGTAGACATATTGTATATGTGAATAAAAAATGTATTTATTTGTAATATCCATTTTCCTTACAAGCAGAGAGCTTCAAAGTTAGAAAAATGCTAAATTTTCCAATTTTCCATCAAATTTGGGGATTTTTCACCAAGAAAGGATGCAAGTTACCACAAAAATTTACTACTATGTTAAAGTAGAATATGTCACGAAAAAAACATTTCGGAATCAGAATGATAACTAAAAGCATTCCAGAGTTATTAATGTTTAAAGTGACAGTAGTCAGATGTGCAAAAAACGCTCTGTTCCTTAAGGCCAAAATGGGCTTGGTCCTAAAGGGGTTAAATTAAATGAAACTCAATGAAATTGAAGTTTAATAAGGGAAGGCATCAAGTACATTTTAATATATCTAAAAACATTTATACAAATAACTAATATTGAAAACAAAGGAGTACTCTGGAGCAAAGTTAAACACAGTGCTCTTGGTGACATTGTGAGCACAGTGGTCTGAAAGTAGCTTTAGCCATTTTTCTAAGATGGAGTTATAAACTGATGATGTCAGAATAGTGTTACTATTTGATGATGATGTCACAAATGTATCACCTTTTATTTCTAGGCAGTATTTTATATTGATGATATCAAAATAGTTGTTCTTTTTATTCCCAGGCTGTTTTGTATTATGATGCCGCAAAAGTTTATTATTATTATTTTTTTTTAATAGCCATTTTCTGTTGCCATCCAATAGTCTCAGTTTTCATTTCCAGACAGTACTTACAATAGTATTCATTTTTATGTGGTCTCTGAAAAATGACCATAGAGACAGCATCTTTATCAGTAATCCATCTGTATTTAGCGTGTCAGTATTGATAAACCAAAAGCATTTCACTGTTTTATAGATAAAGACATCTCCCTGCTTCATTACACATATATTACTGATGTCATATAAATGAATAAACTGTTGGATTCAGGAATTCACATATGTCAATCCAACATGGCTGTCTCTTTGGAAAGCCCAAGCCTGTAATTGGAGCATTATAGTATCTTCAAGGGACCATTATAAGCATTGGCTTCTTTATGTAACGATATTAGATGGATGTGATCGCCTGGATCTGCTGTCCAATCTGTATCAGTAATATATATCATTAGTTTTTTTTTTCTTTACAAAGCAGTGACTTGCTTTTGGCCTATCTATACTACTATTCAACTGACCACATACAGTCATAAATATTGGGACATCGACACAATCCTAACATTTTTGGCTTTATACGCCACCACAATGGATTTGAAAGGAAACTAACAAGATGTGCTTTAACTGCAGATTGTCAGCTTTAATTTGAGGGTATTTACATCCAAATCAGGTGAACGGTGTAGAAATTACAACAGCTTGCATATGTGCCTCCCACTTGTTAAGGGACCAAAAGTAATGGGACAGAATAATAATCATAAATCAGACTTTCACTTTTTAATACTTGGTTGCAAATCCTTTGCAGTCAATTACAGCCTGAAGTCTGGAACGCATAGACATCACCAGATGCTGGGTTTCATCCCTGGTGATGCTCTGCATCCCTGGTGATGCTCTACTGCAACTGTCTTCAGTTCCTGCTTGTTCTTGGGGCATTTTCCCTTCAGTTTTGTCTTCAGCAAGTGAAATGCATTCTCACTTGGATTCAGGTGATTGCATAATATTCCACTTATTTCCCTTTAAAAACTCTTTGGTTGCTTTTGCAGTATGCTTTGGGTCATTGTCCATCTGCACTGTGAAGCGCCGTCCAATGAGTTCTGAAGCATTTTGCTGATTATGAGCAGATATTATTGCCCGAAACACTTCAGAATTCATCTTGGTGTTTTTGTAAGCAGTCACATCTGTTACGCCGAGCGCTCCGGGTCCCTGCTCCTCCCCGATGCATTCGCGGCGTCTCTCTCTCTGCAGCGCCCCGGTCAGACCCGCTGACCGGGAGCGCTGCACTGACATTGCCGGCGGGGATGCGATTCGCATAGCTGGACGCGCCCGCTCGCGAATCGCATCCCAAGTCACTCACCTGTCCCAGCCCCCTGCTGTCATGTCCTGGCGCGCGCGGCGCCGCTCCTTAGGGCGCGCGCGCGCCAGCTCTCTAAGATTTAAAGGGCCAGTGCACCAATGATTGGTGCCTGGCCCAATCAGCCTAATTAGCTTCCACCTGCTCCCTGTGTATATTACCTCACTTCCCCTGCAATTCCTTGCCGGATCTTGTTGCCTTGTGCCAGTTATAGCGTTTAGTGTTGTCCAAAGCCTGTGTTCCAGATCTCCTGCTATCTTCATTGACTACGAACCTTGCCGCCTGCCCCGACCTTCTGCTACGTCTGACCTTGCCTCTGCCTAGTCCTTCTGTCCCACGCCTTCTCAGCAGTCAGCGAGGTTGAGCCGTTGCCGGTGGACACGACCTGGTTGCTACCGCCGCAGCAAGACCATCCCGCTTTGCGGCGGGCTCTGGTGAAAACCAGTAGCAACCCTAGAAACGGTCCACCGACACGGTCCACGCCAATCCCTCGCTGACACAGAGGATCCACATCTAGCCTGCCGAATCGTAACAGTAGATCTGGCCATGGATCCCGCTGAGGTGCCGCTGCCAAGTCTCGCTGACCTATCCACGGTGGTCGCTCAGCAATCGCAGCAAATTGCCCAACAAGGACAGCAGCTGTCGCAGTTGACCGCCACGTTACAGCAACTTCTGCCACTGCTACAGCAGCAACCATCTCCTCCGCCAGCTCCTGCACCTCCTCCGCAGTGACTGGCTGCTCCTAGCCTCCGCTTGTCCCTGCCGGACAAATTTGATGGGGACTCTAGACTCTGCCGTGGCTTCTTGTCTCAATGTTCCCTACATATGGAGATGTTGTCGGACCAATTTCCTACAGAACGGTCTAAGGTGGCGTTCGTAGTGAGTCTTCTTTCTGGAAAGGCCTTGTCTTGGGCCACACCGCTCTGGGACCGAAATGATCCTGCCACAGCCACAGCCCAGTCCTTCTTCGCTGAAGTACGTAGTGTCTTCGAAGAACCAGCCCGAGCTTCTTCTGCCGAGACAGCCCTGCTGAACCTGGTCCAGGGTAATTCTTCAGTAGGCGAGTACGCCATCCAATTTCGTACTCTCGCTTCCGAATTATCTTGGAATAATGAGGCTCTCTGCGCGACCTTTAAAAAAGGCCTATCTAGTAACATCAAGGATGTGCTGGCCGCATGAGAGATTTCTGCCAACCTGCAAGAACTTATCCATTTGGCCACCCGCATTGACATGCGTTTTTCTGAGAGACACCAGGAGCTCTGCCAGGAAAAAGACCTTGATCTCTGGGCACCTCTCCCACAGTATCCTTTGCAATCTACCCCTGTGCCTCCCGCCGAGGAGGCTATGCAAGTGGATCGGTCTCGCCTGACCCATGAAGAGAGGACTCGCCGTAGGGAAAAAAATCTATGTCTGTACTGCGCTAGTACCGAACATTTCTTGGTGGATTGCCCTATTCGTCCTCCACGTCAAGGAAACGCACGCACGCACCCAGCTCACGTGGGTGTGGCGTCCCTTGGTACGAAGTCTGCTTCTCCACGTCTCACTGTGCCCGTGCGGATTTCTCCTTCTGCCAACTCCTCCCTCTCAGCCGTGGCCTGCTTGGACTCTGGTGCTTCTGGAAATTTTATTCTGGACTCTTTGGTGAATAAGTTCTGCATCCCGCTGACCCGTCTCGTCAAGCCGCTCTACATTTCTTCGGTCAACAGAGTGAAGTTGGACTGTACTGTGCGTTACCGTACAGAACCCCTCTTAATGTGCATTGGACCCCATCACGAAAAGATTTAATTTTTCGTCCTTCCCAACTGCACCTCTGAAGTCCTCCTCGGTCTGCCATGGCTCCAGCATCATTCTCCCACCCTTGACTGGACCACCGGGGAGATCAAGAATTGGGGTTCTGCTTGCCATAAGAAATGCCTCACATCTGCTCCCAGTCCCGTCTGTCGGGCCTCAGTGTCTCCTCCTGTGCCTGGTCTCCCCAAGGCCTATCTGGACTGTGCCGTACCTCCTCAAAGCCCCCGTCCTGGTGACACTCTGCCCCGTGACAAGCTTCACCCTCTGCCCCCCCTCCCCATTCCCACTTCTTCTGAACTACCTGCCGCTGGTATAGCTACCCTGGACTTCTTTTTTCAGGAGACTCAAGAGGCGTCCCCTATGTTCTCGTCTCTTTTGAAGGGACATGGAGACAAAAAGAGGGGGAGACCTAAGGGGGGGGGGGGTACTGTTACGCCGAGTGTCCCTGCTCCTCCCCGGAGCACTCGCGGCGTCTCTCTCTCTGTAGCGCCCCGGTCAGACCCGCTGACCGGGAGCGCTGTACTGACATTGCCGGCGGGGATGCGACTCGCATAGCGGGACGCGCCCGCTCGCGAATCGCATCCCAAGTCACTCACCTGTCCCGGCCCCCGGCTGTCATGTCCTGGCGCGCGCGGCTCCGCTCCTTAGGGCACGCGCGCGCCAGCTCTCTAAGATTTAAAGGGCCAGTGGCCCAATGATTGGTGCCTGGCCCAATCAGCCTAATTAGCTTCCACCTGCTCCCTGTGTATATTACCTCACTTCCCCTGCACTTCCTTGCCGGATCTTGTTGCCTTGTGCCAGTGAAAGCGTTTAGTGTTGTCCAAAGCCTGTGTTCCAGATCTCCTGCTATCCTCATTGACTACGAACCTTGCCGCCTGCCCCGACCTTCTGCTCCGTCTGACCTTGCCTCTGCCTAGTCCTTCTGTCCCACGCCTTCTCAGCAGTCAGCGAGGTTGAGCCGTTGTCGGTGGATACGACCTGGTTGCTACCGCCGCAGCAAGACCATCCCGCTTTGCAGCGGGCTCTGGTGAAGACCAGTAGCAACCCTAGAACCGGTCCACCGACACGGTCCACGCCAATCCTTCGCTGACACAGAGGATCCACATCCAGCCTGCCGAATCGTAACAACATCATCAATAAATACAAGATAAAACCAGTGTCATTGGCAGCCATACATGCCCACGCCATGACACTACCACCACCATGCTTGACTGATGAGGTGGTATGCTTAGGATCATGTTCCTTTCCTTCTCTATTCTCTTCTCTTCCCGTCACTCTGGTACAAGTTGATCTTGGTTTCATCTGTCCATAGAATGTTGTTCCAGAACTGTGATGGCTTTTTTAGATGTCGTTTGGCAAACTCTAATCTGGCCTTCCTGTTTTTGAGGATCACCAATGGTTTCCATCTTGTGGTGAACCCTCTGTATTCACTCTGGTGAAGTCTTCTCTTGATTGTTGACTTTGACACATATACACCTACCACCTAAAGAGTGTTCATGATCTGGCCAACTGTTGTGAAGGGTGTTTTCTTGACCAGATAAAGAATTCTTCGGTAATGCACCACAGTTGTTTTCCTTTGTCTTCCGGGTCTTTTGGTGTTGCTGAGCTCACTGGTGCGTTCCTTCTTTTTAGGAATGTTCCAAACAGTTGTTTTGCTCCCACCTAATGTTTTGGCTATCTCTCTGATGGGTTTGTTTTGTTTTTTAAACCTAATGATGGCTTGCTTCACTGTTAGTGAGAGCTCTTTGGATCTTATCTTGAGAGTTGACAGCAACAGATTCCAAATGCAAATAGCACACTTGAAATGAACTTTCTATCTGCTCATTGTAATTGGGATAATGAGGGAATAACACAAACCTGGCCATGGAACAGCTGAGAAGCCAATTGTCCCAATACTTTTGGTCCCTTAACAAGTGGGAGGCACATATGCAAACTGTAATTCCTACACTGTTCACCTTATTTGGATGTAAATAATAGAGAGGAGCAAATCAAAGCAGACTAACCTGAATTCGTTACGAATTTCAATATTTATTCGATTCGCAATGAATGCAAATATCGCTGTGATTCTATCACACAAATCACTTACTTAAACTCCATTTAACAGTGTTCAAGGCTCCAGGACACCTAAAATGGCGGATCCACATGTCATTACATGGGGCAGGGGATGCTGGGAAGGCGGGAAGGCAAGGCTGGAAGGGAGGTAGGCAGTATGACCCTCAATCACATGCAGGGTGCAGCCTATCAGCATTCATTCACCCCTGTGATGTCACAGCCCTATATAATCAGCAGCCATTTTGCGGCTGCTCATTTCATGCCATATACACTGCAGAGGGATAGGACGGACTGTGTGTCTCTGTGTGTTACACAGACACGCTGAATTGATCATACCGCAGCGTTCCACTTCCAACTGTTAGTCACATCAGCGTCGTGGACCGAGAGCAGTGCTTGTTCTCACTGAGAAGGTTTTTTTTACGCCAGCCATTAACTTCCCAGTCATTTTATTCAGCATTTTATCAGAAAGGGGCAGATATCTTTTCATTGCCTCATACATATCAACAAGCTGCCTTAACTTCATGAACCTTTTCACAGGAGACAGGAATGATTTTTCAGCACAATTCTTTGTATTTTTTCCACAAGAAATCATCTGCTGCTTATACTAGTCTGTAGATGGTATAATAACCAGTTCACACCATTCTTAATACTCTGGGACTGAGTGCAATTTTGGGTTTAATACACTTTTTTTTTTTTTGTTGTGGTGCTGCATTGTTGTGTCCTGCTGCTGTGCAAAAATATGTTTTTTTCAGCCGACTGTAGTGCATTTTTCTGCCCTCATACGTGCATACCACATACCTACATCAAAGCAGTCTACTCTTTTGCATTTGTAAATCTGTAAAAAGTCTAGATACTGGGAAAGTCCAGGCAAAAGCAATCACCGGCTGGTGAATTACGAAAATACGTTTTCCAAGTTTACTGTAGCGCATCTAAGTAGTGTATCATTTTGTACCTGTTAATCTGTCAAGGGCATAGATACTGTAAAAGTTCAAGCAATAGTACTCACCGGCAGGTGTTTTACAAAAATACAGAGTTTTTTTGGCATCTTGTAGCGCATTTTTTTGCCCTCATCAGTGCATACTGCATACTTACATCTAAGTAGTGTACCATTTTATACCTGCTAATCTGTCAAGGGCCTACATTCTGTGAAAGTCCAAGCAAAAGTAATCACCGGCTGGTGTTTTACGAAAATACATTTTCCAAGTGTACTGTAGAACTTTTTTTTGCCCTCATATATATGCATACCACATACCTACATCTAAGTAGTGCACTTTTTTGTACCTGTTAATCTGTCAAGGGCCTACATACTGTTAAAGGTCAGCCAAAAGTAATCACCTGCTGCTGTTCTAGAAAAAAAACAGTTTTAAGAGTAGTGAAGCGTATGTCAGGCAGAGAAATTGCAGGACATGCACAGAGGAGTGTCAGAGGCCTAAATCCTTCAGGCAGAGCTCGCAGAAGATTAGGGGCGAGTGTCATCCCATTGCCTATGTCCCATGCTGTTTATTTTCCTACAGAAGTATCTTATGCTGTGAGTTCAGCTCCACTATTCACTGAGGACGATCTAATAGAGGATAGTCAGCAGCTACTGCCCAGGCAAGAGGTGGAGGAGACATGCGCCGCTTCCTCCGCTAGGCAGGCAAGTAGTGATGAGGAGAGTGACATGGGAGGCAGTGTTGCCAGGGTTCAGGGTCCTGAAGCAGACACTGTTGAGGAACCTGAGGAGGACATCAGTGACGTGCAGACACAACTCGATGATGATGAAGCCGATCGCAATTGGGAGTCGGGTGCAGAAGGGGCTTCAACATCATCAGGAGAAGAGAGTTGCAGGTTGCCCAAGCCAAGCGTGCCCAGGGGAGACCACCTGCTTCACGGCAGCCTACCTTTCCGGGAGGTAGTGGAACAGGGGTTCCTGGAGATGGCGGCAGTAGCAGTCAATTAGTGCGGACTGTTGGTGGGAAAATCAGCTAATCGGCGGTGTGGCAGTTTTTCATCAAGCATCCGGAGGAGGTTCACATAGCCACATGCAAGATATGTCGGCAGAAGGTGAAGCGTGGCCAGGTTCCCAATGTTGGCACCACGGCCCTGCGTCAATACATGCTTCGCCACCATAAAGCGGCCTGGAAGAACCGTGGCTCCGATGTAGTGGTCCAGCCTGCTGCATCACACAGTGGCCAGCCGCTCCCTCCTTCAGCCAGCCAAGGCTCCACCACCTCAGCCGAAGGGAGCTGTGTGTCATACCCTCCTTGTCATTCCAGATGCTCCTACTTCTCCCACTTTTAGTCAGCCATTCCGCCAACAATCCATCGGCGAAGCCATGTCCAAGAGACAACAGTATGCGCCCACTCATCCAACGGCACATAAGCTCAATGTGCTACTGTCTAAGTTGCTGGTGCTGCAATCCCTCCATTTTCAAGTGGTGGACTCTGCACCTTTCAGAGAACTGATGGCTTGTGCCGAGCCGAGGTGGAGAGTGCCAAGCCGTCATTTCTTTGCGAAGAAGGCAGTACCAGCCCTGCACAATTTGGTGGAAGACAAGGTGGGCCAGTCTTTGAGCCTGCCGGTGTGTACCAAAGTGCATGGCAGTGCCGACGTCTGGAGCTGTAACTATGGTCAGGGACAATACATGTCCTTTACGGCTCACTGGGTGCATGTGGTTCCTGCTCAGCCACAACCCCAACTTGGACAGGTCACACCGCTTCTTCCTCCATGCCCTCAGCCCGTTGATCCTGTGAGAGTGTGCGCCGCCTCCTCATCCTCCATCCTCCATCCTCAGCCTCCACTGCCCGGACAAATCTCAGTGGCCCTCAGTGGCTGTTCTTCACATGGTTTGCCTTGGCGAAAAGAGTCACACAGGGGATGAACTGCTAAAAGTAATTTGTAAAGAAATTGGAGCATGGCTTACTCCACGAAAACTGGAAATGGGAACCATGGTGACCGACAATGGGAAGAACATCTTGGCCTTGCTGCGACAAGGAAGTGTAACCCATGTGCCCTGCATGGCACACGAGTTAAATCTGGTTGTCAAGCAGTTCCTGAAGTGTTCCCCCATTTGCAAGACATCCTAAGAATGGGAAGGAAACTTTGCATGCACTTCAGCCACTCGTACATCGCAAAGCACACCCTCCTTGAGCTGCAGCATCAGAATGGTATCCCCCAACATAGTCTGATTTGTGACGTTGCCACACGTTGGAATTCCACCCTGCATATGTTGGACCGACTGTACAAACAGAGAAAAGCCATCACCAATTTCTTGATGATCCAAGCGGATAGGGGTAATCTCGTGTGTAACTTCAATGTGAACCAGTGGCAGCTCATACGTGACACCTGCCGTTTGCTCAGGCCCTTTGAGGAAGCCCCATTATACATAAATCACCAGGATTACGGGATGAACGACGTCATTCCACTCCTTCATATCCTACAAGTGTTGGAAACGATGGCTGGTCAGGGCAATGGAGACATTGCGCCTACATCTCACGGCCACATGATCCCTGTGGGGGCTGAACTGGAGGAGGAGGATGAGGGGCACAATGGAGGTTTAGGTTTGATGAGATGGGCGGTGTTTCTAGTCATCTGACAGGAGAGGAGGAGCATGATGAACTAGAGGAGCTAGAGGGTTATGAGAAAGGTGAGACAGAGGACCCAGACACACCGTGGCAGTATGCAGTGGAGATGGAGGCAGGGAGTTCCTCCGAGTCACTTGCACAAATGGCACCATGCATACTTACTTGCTTGCGTAGTGACAGCTAGTGTTGCTGGCGAATAGTCGCAATGCGAATTTTATTCGCGAATATTGCATATTCGCGAATTCGCGAATATTAGCGAATATAGCACTATATATTCGCAATTACGAATATTCATTTATTTATTTTTTATTTTTTTCACAGTACACATCACAGTGATCATCCCGCTCTGCTTCCAGCTTGTGTGGTGTAAAGAAGACTCTAATACTACTGTGTGAGACTGGCGTACGAATTTTCGCATATGCTAATTTTCGCATATGCTAAATTTCGCATATGCTAATATGACGAATATTCATCCATATATTCGCGAAATATTGCAAATTCGAATATGGCCTATGCCGCTCAACACTAGTGACAGCCGAATTGTCACCATTCGGCAGCAAGATGACTTCTGGGTCTTCACCTTATTGGACCCCCGCTACCGGCACAAAATGGGTGCCTTTTTTACACCCACTGAGAGGGAGGACAAACTGACCTACTACAGAGAGATCCTACTTAGTCAGTTGGCTGATGCCTATCGGCGCCATCGTCCATCCACTAGCAGGTCTTACTCGGGGGGCCCTCTGCACTCACCTTCCTTCCTTGGCTGTTGGGAAGGGGTGGGGTGGCAGGAGTAGTACCAGCTCCATCAGCAGCAGCCTGAGTCTACAATCGCTGATGAGTAGCTTTCTACACCCGCATAGTGAAGCAACTCATCAGCAGCAGGTAGACATGGAGCAGGACCTGAACCAGCAGGTGGTGGCATACCTTGACATGCCCATGCCAACACACCTTGAAGATCCGCTGGACTTCTGGGCAGCCAAACTTGATTTGTGGCCGCAACTTGCAGAGTTTGCCCTGGAAAAGCTGTCCTGCCCGGCCAGTAGTGTGGCATCAGAGCAGGTGTTTAGTGCGGTGGGGGCCATAGTCACCTCAAGGAGAACTTGTCTGTCCACGTAAAATGTGGAGAGATTGACCTTTATGAAGATGAATCTGGCATGGATCAGCAAGGATTTCCACCCACCAATGCCTGATGCATGAGAGTAGATTGACCATGCTGCTACACCAACACTTCACAAATATGCATAGTGCCAAGCAGATTTAAGGCACTGCTCCCCAGTTACATTCAGCCACTATTTTGTCTCCTTATGCTTCTGCCAACTCCAGGCTGTGCCATTCAGCGACTATATGGTTTCCTCATACTTTGGTCAAATCCAGGCTGTACCATTCAGACTCCATATGGGCTCCTTATGCTTTCCCCACCTCCAGGCTGTGTCATTCAGCCAATATATTGTTTTCTGAAGCTGCGGGGACTGGGATATTAACTCCAAATATGTTATGGTAGCACTAGCTAACATAATTGCTTAATTGAGATTTCAACATTGATCTTTCAATGTAAGGGGTTATAAAACCCTCTTGGGTACTACTGATGCCTGCTCCTGACTGTGTGTTTCAGGAACTACTTGGCTTACTGATGCTTCTGGCCTTGGGCCTCAAATTTTTGGATGTTTAACACTAGCTAAATACATGCTTAATAGAAATTTCAACATTGATCTTTCAATGTAAGGGGTTATGAAACCCTGGGGTGTACTGCTGATGCCTGCGCCTGACTGCTCCTGTGTCTTTCAGGAACTACTTGTCTTACTGATGCTTCTGGGCTTTGTTCCTTAAATTTTTGGATGGTAGCACTAGCTAGCATGCATCTTCAAAAGAGATTTCAACATTCACCTTTTAATGTTAGGGGTTGTGAACCCTTCTTGTGTACTGCTGATGCCTTTTCCTGACTGTGTCTTTCAGGAACTACTTGGCTTACTGATGCTGTTGGGCCTGGGCCAAAAATTATTTTGATGGTAGCCCTAGCTAATATACATCTTCAATAGAGATTTCAACATTCATCTTTTAATCTAAGGGGTTGTAATTTTTTCAGGACTGAGGCCCTTTGGCCGTCAACGTCATATTACCTGTGCAATTATCACAAGAATCCAATTAAACACTCCCTATGCGTGTTACAGCAAGGCAAAGTGTTCTATACCCTTTTTGGGGCTCTCTGTAGGTCAGAAGTAGCTGTTTTTAATATAGTTTCACTGCAAATTTGTTGGACCCAAAACGTACTTTAAAAAAAAAAAGGCGAATCGGCCGTACCGAATTTTTTAAAAGTTCGCTATCTCTAGTAATTACCATCAAATTAAAGCTGACATTCTGCAGTTAAAGCACATCTTGTTCGTTTCATTTCAAATCCATTGTGGTGGCGTATAGAGCCAAAAATTTTAGAATTGTGTCGGTAGTTGGGGATGTGAATATGTACATGAATTTGGTGACAGAAACACAGTTGTTGTTTTATCAAAATACCATAGCTGGTATAGATTTCAGTTTGTGGTGCACAGACAGCTAAAGATGTGGCAACTGTACTTATGGGATATTTCAGGATATATTTTTATTTAACCTTAGAGCCCATGATATCCAGTTATAATACTGTGTAATATGCTTCTATTATTACCTCTGTGTGGTGCTCTGTCCCATTTTCATGCATGGGACCCACAGCCGTTATTGCTGTAGTGCGAGTCTTTTTATTTTAAAGTATTGGTAGAGAGAGAAAAAAGGAAAAATAGGGGGTGCTCCCTTGTAACGTATATCAATTGGGGTGCACCCTCCACCACATCAAAGTAATATTCTGACCTGTTGGGTTGCTAAAGCTCAGTGTGCCGCTCTATGAGGTAATGGATGAGGTGTTTGAAAAGTCAGCTGCTGCTCTCTGACCGGTAACCGAGCCCCCGAATGAGGTTGTTGGACAGACAACAAATTGGCAACAAAAGGTGGTCTATGAGGCACTGTGTGGATGTATGGACACAATAAAGACCCAGGCTAGCACAGGACAACATGTTTTTATTAATATGAGGACAACACGTTTCGGCACTAACTTGTGCCTTCTTCAGGTTCACCAAAAAAACACTCGTCCGGCTGATGTTATTAACATATGGATGTACTGGTGAGATGATCCTGTGTGCTTGGCATGGTGCCAAGCATACAGTGTTCCAAAGCAGTGTTCCTGCTTTGGAAAAAGTGCAGGAACGCATGGGAACAGAGTTCCTGCACATCATCCATTTATTAGTAACATCCCTTGCATGAAAATGGAACAAAGGGCACATGGATGTAATATTAGCATATTACACTGTATTATAACTTGTCAAGGGCTTAAAGGCTGAAAAAAAAATTCTGGACTACCCCTTTAGGAGGCATGTTCCTATTAGGAAATTTGTGTCCTATTCAAAACTACTTTAGCTAAAGACCAGTGTATAAAATGCTTCCAATGGTTTTTCCCCTAAGCTGTGCTATATTAGGACATTGTCACAGTAGTGATTGTCTATATTCCTAGACTGTGCTTTGTTATGATGAGGTCGCAGTGGTAATTGTCATTATTTCTATGCTGTGTTTTGGAGAACTCAGAATAGACTGTGCCGTTATATCTGGGCTGATGTCATAATAATGATAATCATTATTCCACACAAGCCTATTTTAAATTCCTATTATATCAGTTTTTTTTGTTTGTTATATAATAAAGATAATGTTAATATAGGTCTATTCACATGACCCTATTAAATATAGGCAATATTCCAATTTGAAGGGGTACTTCAATCATTTTTGTTTGTTTTTCCATTCTCCCCGGCTTCAAAATAAAAATAATACATTTTAACTTACCTCCGATGCAACCCAGGTGTGCCGTAGCACAGCAAAAACTGCATGCCTTTGTGGCAGATTTACTTTGGGTAAATAAATATATAAATCTTTATTCATACAATTCAAAATTATATCCTGGGGGTAAGGACGAATACCACAAACAATGGGCACAATTATAACAATGTATTCCAGAGTTATGGTTAAGGGTAAGACGAGCAAACATAACTGATTATTTTAATCACAAATAACTAAGTCATAATTTGAGAGTAAATAACAATCATCATTAAAATGCATTAAGAATTTAGACAATTGTACCCATACATTTATATAATTACACCTTAAAAGGCGCCAATACTCAGTACAACTTGTCTTCAGAGCAACATCACATGAGGTGTGTTACCTTAATTACAGAACCCAAAGCAGTTATAATACTTATATTCAAATCAAATCATACCCATGAGGCCCAGATGTGGGACACACCGATGTCCACGACAAGCATTTTGCGAACAGACGCATCCTCAGGGGGAGTCATTTATAGCCAAAATAATGGGTGTTTATATATACTACCTTTTTTTTTTTTTTAGCTGCATACGGTAAGGCACAGGATCAAGGCCAGGGATTATACCACTCCGCCCATGACAAGACTGCACATGTCCATAAGTATGACAACTTATATAAGTAGACAAGTTGTGCTGATTATTGATGTATATTATCATATAATTATATCAATTTATAGGGTACAATTGTCTATATTCTTTTTTTTAATTATAACACTGTTTATTGGATTTTAATTTTTTTTTAAAAACAATAAAAAAAATGTAAAACAATAACATTATTGCAAAATGAAATAAGGAACATAAATTGGTGAGTAACGCAGTACCCACAATAAAGCATAGAAGACACATAAGACTGCAAAAACAGTGCAATAAGAAGGAACAATAATATTCCCACCCTCCCGCTTCAGATTATACGCATCACTTAGCAAGGTCTCAACCACAAACCAATAAAAGACACACCGCCACTGTTACGCCGAGCGCTCCGGGTTCCCGCTCCTCCCCGGAGCGCTCGCTTCACCTCCTCCGCTGCAGCGCCCCGGTCACGTCCTCTGACCCGGGGCGCTGCGATCCTGCTGCTAGCCGGGATGCGATTCGCGATGCGGGTAGCGCCCGCTCGCGATGCGCACCCCGGCTCTCCTACCTGACTCGCTCCCCGTCTGTTCTGTCCCGGCGCGCGCGGCCCCGCTCCCTAGGGCGCGCGCGCGCCGGGTCTCTGCGATTTAAAGGGCCACTGCGCCGCTGATTGGCGCAGTGGTTCCAATTAGAGTTATCACCTGTGCACTCCCTATATTACCTCACTTCCCTTGCACTCCCTTGCCGGATCTTGTTGCCTTAGTGCCAGTGAAAGCGTTCCTTGTGTGTCCCTTGCCAGTGTTTCCAGACCTTCTGCCGTTGCCCCTGACTACGATCCTTGCTGCCTGCCCCGACCTTCTGCTACGTCCGACCTTGCTTCTGCCTACTCCCTTGTACCGCGCCTATCTTCAGCAGCCAGAGAGGTGAGCCGTTGCTAGTGGATACGACCTGGTCACTACCGCCGCAGCAAGACCATCCCGCTTTGCGGCGGGCTCTGGTGAAAACCAGTAGTGGCTTAGAACCGGTCCACTAGCACGGTCCACGCCAATCCCTCTCTGGCACAGAGGGTCCACTACCTGCCAGCCGGCATCGTGACAGTAGATCCGGCCATGGATCCCGCTGAAGTTCCTCTGCCAGTTGTCGCTGACCTCACCACGGTGGTCGCCCAGCAGTCACAACAGATTGCGCAACAAGGCCAACAGCTGTCTCAACTGACCGTTATGCTACAACAGTTGCTACCACAGCTTCAGCAGTCATCTCCTCCGCCAGCTCCTGCACCTCCTCCGCAGCGAGTGGCCGCTCCTGGGATACGCTTATCCTTGCCGGATAAGTTTGATGGGGACTCTAAGTTTTGCCGTGGCTTCCTTTCCCAATGTTCCCTGCATCTGGAGATGATGTCGGACCTGTTTCCCACTGAAAGGTCTAAGGTGGCTTTCGTAGTCAGTCTTCTGTCCGGAAAAGCCCTGTCATGGGCCACACCGCTCTGGGACCGCAATGACCCCGTCACTGCCTCAGTACACTCCTTCTTCTCGGAAATCCGAAGTGTCTTTGAGGAACCTGCCCGAGCCTCTTCTGCTGAGACTGCCCTGTTGAACCTGGTCCAGGGTAATTCTTCCGTTGGCGAGTATGCCGTACAATTCCGTACACTTGCTTCAGAATTGTCCTGGAATAATGAGGCCCTCTGCGCGACCTTCAAAAAAGGCCTATCCAGCAACATTAAAGATGTTCTGGCCGCACGAGAAATTCCTGCTAATCTACATGAACTTATTCACCTAGCCACTCGCATTGACATGCGTTTTTCTGAAAGGCGTCAGGAACTCCGCCAAGATATGGACTCTGTTCGCACGAGGCGTTTCGTCTCCTCGGCTCCTCTCTCCTCTGGTCCCCTGCAATCTGTTCCTGTGCCTCCCGCCGTGGAGGCTATGCAGGTCGACCGGTCTCGCCTGACACCTCAAGAGAGGACACGACGCCGTATGGAGAACCTCTGCCTGTACTGTGCTAGTACCGAACACTTCCTGAGGGATTGTCCTATCCGTCCTCCCCGCCTGGAAAGACGTACGCTGACTCCGCACAAAGGTGAGACAGTCCTTGATGTCTACTCTGCTTCTCCACGTCTTACTGTGCCTGTGCGGATGTCTGCTTCTGCCTTCTCCTTCTCTACAGTGGCCTTCTTGGACTCTGGTTCTGCAGGAAATTTTATTTTGGCCTCTCTCATCAACAGGTTCAACATCCCTGTGACCAGTCTCGCCAGACCCCTCTACATCAATTGTGTAAATAATGAAAGATTGGACTGTACCATACGTTTCCGCACGGAGCCCCTTCTTATGAGCATCGGATCTCATCATGAGAGGATTGAACTTTTGGTCCTCCCCAATTGCACCTCGGAGATTCTCCTTGGACTTCCCTGGCTTCAACTTCATTCCCCAACCCTGGATTGGTCCACTGGGGAGATCAAGAGTTGGGGGTCCTCTTGTTCCAAGAACTGTCTAAAACCGGTTCCCAGTAACCCTTGCCGTAACTCTGTGGTTCCTCCAGTAACCGGTCTCCCCAAGGCCTATATGGACTTCGCGGATGTTTTCTGCAAAAAACAAGCTGAGACTCTACCTCCTCACAGGCCTTATGATTGCCCTATCGACCTCCTCCCGGGTACTACTCCACCCCGGGGCAGAATTTATCCTCTCTCTGCCCCAGAGACTCTTGCCATGTCCGAATACGTCCAGGAGAATCTAAAAAGGGGCTTTATCCGTAAATCCTCCTCTCCTGCCGGAGCCGGATTTTTCTTTGTCTCCAAAAAAGATGGCTCCCTACGTCCTTGCATTGACTACCGCGGTCTTAATAAAATCACGGTTAAGAACCGCTACCCCTTACCCCTCATCTCTGAACTCTTTGATCGCCTCCAAGGTGCCCACATCTTCACTAAATTGGACTTAAGAGGCGCCTATAACCTCATCCGCATCAGAGAGGGGGACGAGTGGAAAACGGCATTTAACACCAGAGATGGACACTTTGAGTATCTGGTCATGCCCTTTGGACTGTGCAATGCCCCTGCCGTCTTCCAAGACTTTGTCAATGAAATTTTTCGTGATCTATTATACTCCTGTGTTGTGGTATATCTGGACGATATCCTAATTTTTTCTGCCAATCTAGAGGAACACCGCCGGCATGTCCGTATGGTTCTTCAGAGACTTCGTGACAACCAACTCTATGCCAAAATTGAGAAATGTCTGTTTGAATGCCAATCTCTTCCTTTTCTAGGATATTTGGTCTCTGGCCAGGGACTACAGATGGATCCAGACAAACTCTCTGCCGTCTTAAATTGGCCACGCCCCTCCGGACTCCGTGCTATCCAACGCTTTTTGGGGTTCGCCAATTATTACAGGCAATTTATTCCACATTTTTCTACCATTGTGGCTCCTATCGTGGCTTTAACCAAGAAAAATGCTGATCCCAAGTCCTGGCCTCCTCAAGCAGAAGACTCCTTTAAACAACTCAAGTCTGCCTTTTCTTCGGCTCCCGTGCTCTCCAGACCTGACCCTTCCAAACCCTTCCTATTGGAGGTTGATGCCTCCTCAGTAGGAGCTGGAGCTGTTCTTCTACAAAAAAATCCTTCCGGGCATGCTGTCACTTGTGGTTTTTTCTCTAGGACCTTCTCTCCAGCGGAGAGGAACTACTCCATCGGGGATCGAGAACTTCTAGCCATTAAATTAGCACTTGAGGAATGGAGGCATCTGCTGGAGGGATCAAGATTTCCTGTTATTATCTACACCGACCACAAGAACCTCTCCTACCTCCAGTCGGCCCAACGGCTGAATCCTCGCCAGGCCCGGTGGTCTCTGTTCTTTGCCCGATTTAATTTTGAGATTCACTTTCGTCCTGCCGATAAGAACATTAGAGCCGATGCTCTCTCTCGTTCCTCGGATGCCTCAGAAGTTGATCTCCCTCCGCAACACATCATTCCACCTGACTGCCTGATCTCCACTTCTCCTGCCTCCATCAGACAGACTCCTCCAGGAAAGACCTTTGTTTCTCCACGCCAACGCCTCGGAATCCTCAAATGGGGTCACTCCTCCCATCTCGCAGGTCATGCGGGCATCAAGAAATCTGTGCAACTCATCTCCCGCTTCTATTGGTGGCCAACTCTGGAGACGGATGTTGGGGACTTTGTGCGAGCCTGCACTATCTGTGCCCGGGATAAGACTCCTCGCCAGAAGCCCGCTGGTTTTCTTCATCCTCTGCCTGTCCCCGAACAGCCTTGGTCTCTGATTGGTATGGATTTTATTACTGATTTACCCCCTTCCCGTGGCAACACCGTTATTTGGGTGGTCGTTGATCGATTCTCCAAAATGGCACATTTCATTCCTCTTCCTGGTCTTCCTTCTGCGCCTCAGTTGGCTAAACAATTTTTTGTACACATTTTTCGTCTTCACGGGTTGCCTACGCAGATTGTCTCGGATAGAGGGGTCCAATTCGTGTCTAAATTCTGGAGAGCTCTCTGTAAACAACTCAAGATTAAATTAAATTTTTCCTCTGCATATCATCCCCAGTCCAATGGACAAGTAGAAAGAATTAACCAGATCCTGGGTGATTATTTGCGACATTTTGTTTCCTCCCGCCAGGATGACTGGGCAGATCTCCTTCCATGGGCCGAATTCTCGTATAACTTCAGGGTCTCTGAATCTTCCTCCAAATCCCCATTTTTCGTGGTGTACGGCCGTCACCCTCTTCCCCCCCTCCCTACCCCCTTGCCCTCTGGTCTGCCCGCTGTGGATGAAATTTCTCGTGACCTTTCCATTATATGGAGAGAGACCCAAAATTCTCTCTTACAGGCTTCTTCACGCATGAAGAGGTTCGCGGATAAGAAAAGAAGAGCTCCCCCCGTTTTTTCCCCTGGAGACAAGGTATGGCTCTCCGCTAAATATGTCCGCTTCCGTGTCCCTAGCTACAAGTTGGGACCACGCTATCTTGGTCCTTTCAAAATTCTGTGTCAAATTAATCCTGTCTCTTATAAACTTCTTCTTCCTCCTTCTCTTCGTATCCCTAATGCCTTTCACGTCTCTCTTCTCAAACCACTCATCCTCAACCGTTTTTCTCCCAAATCTGTTCCTCCCACTCCTGTTTCCGGCTCCTCGGACGTCTTCTCGGTCAAGGAGATTTTGGCTGCCAAAAAGGTCAGAGGAAAAAATTTTTTTTTAGTAGACTGGGAGGGTTGTGGTCCTGAAGAGAGATCCTGGGAACCTGAGGACAACATCCTTGACAAAAGTCTGCTCCTCAGGTTCTCAGGCTCCAAGAAGAGGGGGAGACCCAAGGGGGGGGGTACTGTTACGCCGAGCGCTCCGGGTTCCCGCTCCTCCCCGGAGCGCTCGCTTCACCTCCTCCGCTGCAGCGCCCCGGTCACGTCCTCTGACCCGGGGCGCTGCGATCCTGCTGCTAGCCGGGATGCGATTCGCGATGCGGGTAGCGCCCGCTCGCGATGCGCACCCCGGCTCTCCTACCTGACTCGCTCCCCGTCTGTTCTGTCCCGGCGCGCGCGGCCCCGCTCCCTAGGGCGCGCGCGCGCCGGGTCTCTGCGATTTAAAGGGCCACTGCGCCGCTGATTGGCGCAGTGGTTCCAATTAGAGTTATCACCTGTGCACTCCCTATATTACCTCACTTCCCTTGCACTCCCTTGCCGGATCTTGTTGCCTTAGTGCCAGTGAAAGCGTTCCTTGTGTGTCCCTTGCCAGTGTTTCCAGACCTTCTGCCGTTGCCCCTGACTACGATCCTTGCTGCCTGCCCCGACCTTCTGCTACGTCCGACCTTGCTTCTGCCTACTCCCTTGTACCGCGCCTATCTTCAGCAGCCAGAGAGGTGAGCCGTTGCTAGTGGATACGACCTGGTCACTACCGCCGCAGCAAGACCATCCCGCTTTGCGGCGGGCTCTGGTGAAAACCAGTAGTGGCTTAGAACCGGTCCACTAGCACGGTCCACGCCAATCCCTCTCTGGCACAGAGGGTCCACTACCTGCCAGCCGGCATCGTGACAGCCACACATGAGGAAGGGAGAGAATAAGAAGGGAAAGAAAAAAAAAGTACTCCTAGGAACAGAGAGAGGAAGCGCCGTTCTACCCATATCATCCTGAAGACAGAGAGGGCCCAAGGTATTGCTAAGAGCCGCCAAACAATACCATTCAGTATGTCGAAAAGGTATTGCTTATATTCTTAATGAAACTTTTGTGTTATTTTCATTCAAATTATAATTGGAATTTTTGTTTATTAAAATTGGTGTTGTCTGCTACATTTACACTCACCATAACTTTGGGGTAAATTGTGATTATATTGCCCATGGTTTGTGTTGTACACATTTAGGGTAGGGTCACACGTAGTGTATAAACAGCATAATTTACACTGTGCAAAATCCACTGTGCAGCGGGAAATATCTCCTATGAGCAGACACACAGGGCTACCCATGGCAGTGCTGTGTGAGCAGTGAGGTTTGGAGGCGGTTCCAGTGTGCAGACGTGACTGTGATGAACAGGCCCCGCCTCCAAACCTCACTCTACAAACAGGACTGTCGCTAAGTAGCCCTGTTTGTCTGCCCATAGAAGAATACACAGCATATTTGAGGCTGTTTAGCTTTATTTACTTTTATATTTTGTACAGCATCAAATACGTTGCGCATACGCAACGTTGACCCTATCCTTATGTGGTATTTGTCCTTGCTCTCATGTACAATTGTACAATTTTTACTGTAAGAATAAACATTTATTGGCATTTAATTATTGTATCTATAACTATATTAGAGAGATTTATCAAAACCTGCCTGTAGCAACCTATCAGATTGCTTCTTTCATTTTTTTAAAAGGCCTCTGAAAAATAAAAGAAGCAATCTGATTGGTTGCTATGGGCAACTGGTAGGTCTGAGCTACAGCAGCGCACCTCCTTCCTTTTCCTAACATCCTGTTTTGACTTACTGATATACAATTATGTAGGGCTAAGTAGGAAGGGGCAAGCTGCTGCAGCTCAGCACTACCAGTTTGACTCTTCAGTTGCTAACTAAAAAGCCACTTATGTAACTTTACAAACAGCTATTGGAAAAACTAAAAATAGGATTCATTTTATCTCTCCGTCTTATGGGTTCTGCAGCTCTGTATCTGGTATGGAGCATACAGAATGTGCCTCTTTTTGACCTGAGAAATAGATTTGTGTTAATAATATTTGCTCCAGAAATCATGCCTGACTCCTAAGTGAATATTCGACCCCAACTTGCACATTATTCTATCATCTGATATTCATCTGCTCCTATGCTGCCCTATGGGCAATGCCTTTTCACTTCTGGACTATGCATGCACCGTAAATAGTGTATGGACAATATAGCGAGTGTAGAGTTGTGCATAGGTGGCAAATATGTAGGATTGTTATACAAATTTCTGCAATGTATGTTTCTCTTTAGGAGCACTTCCTTTGGAAATTGATGTCTTGATAGACAGTACATAGGATATGAGTCATGCAACATATATATGAATAAAATTATCATTTTCTAGAATTTGTATACTAGAGGAAGGAGGAGGTACTTCTCTGTCTGGGAAGATTACAGGCGGAGAGGGGGTGGAGTAACTAAATAATTAGCAGCTGATAAATTGCAGCTGTTTGTAGCCAGCTAGCCATTTGGATTCCCTTCCAGGCAGTGGAAGAGAGGTGGTTGTGGTAAATATAAAGCAAGTACACTAAGCAATTGTTGAGCTAGAGATTGTGTGTCTGTATACAAGAGTGTGAAGCATACAAGTGAGTGAGTATAAAAGTGAGGGGACTTAAAATTAAGGGACTTTAAATTCAGGAAGTTTAAATTGAAATATTTGATTTTTTTTCTTTTCTGTTAATTATTGCAATCCCCAAATCTAGTATGGCCTCCATGTTGGAAAAGGCAGTCCAGTGTGCATCTTGCACAAAGTATGCAATCTTTGAACAACAGTTTGAGGGTGCATATTGTTGTGCCAGATGTGTGCGAGTTGTTCATTTGGAAGCCCAGATCCTGGATCTAGAGGAGCAACTGGCAACACTGAGATACATTGACAACACGGAGAGGAGTCTCCTGCTCACTGAGCAAGTACTCTCTGGGGTAGAGGTGGGGGAGGATAGTGGAATGGAGGTGCATGACAGTCAGGCAGTTAGCTGGGTTACAGTTAGAAAATGGGGTAGAGGGAAAAGTGTCAGGGAGGCTAGTCCTGAACTGGCACACCACAACAAGTTTGCCCAGTTGGCAGATGAGGGGGATGCCATTTCAGGGCTAGCGGTACTGCAGCAGGACTCTGCCTCTGACCGCCAGGGGGGTGTCTGCTCCAGTAAGGAGGGAGGGAGGAGTGCAGGGCAGGCCAGACAGGTACTGGTAGTGGGGGGCCTCAATTATTAGGGGTACAGACAGGAGGATCTGTCACAAAGACCGGGATCGCCGAACAGTGTGCTGTCTTCCTGGCGTTCGAGTTCGGCACATCGCGGATCGGGTTGACAGGTTGCTGGGTGGGGCTGGAGAAGACCCAGCAGTCATGGTACATATTGGCACCAATGACAAAGTAAGAGATAGGTGGAGTGTCCTTAAAAATGATTTCAGGGACTTAGGCTGCAAGCTTAAGGCAAGGACCTCCAAGGTAGTATTTTCTAAAATATTACTTGTACCACGAGCCACACCAGAGAGGCAGCGGGAGATTATGGAGGTAAACAAGTGGCTCAGAAGCTGGTGTAGGAAGGAGGGGTTTGGGTTCATGGAGAACTGGGCAAACGCTGTCGGTTATCGGCTCTACCATAGGGACGGGCTGCACCTCAATGGGGAGGGTGCAGCTGTGCTTGGGGAGAAGATGGCTAGAAGGATGGAGGAGTGTTTAAACTAGGGACTGGGTTGGAGGGAACCTACAACATAGAGGGGGAAGATAGTGTAGATAGAGGGGGGCTTAATAATGTACCTGGGGTGGAGCGGAGGGAGGGGTTAGAATAGTTAATAGGGATAAGCATCATAGGAAAAAAAAAACATACACTATTGAAGTGCATGTTGACTAATGCCAGAAGTCTGACCAATAAAACTGATGAACTGGAGTTAAACATTTCTGAGGAGGATTATGACATAGTAGGTATAACAGACTTGGTTGGACGATAGCTGTGACTGGGCGGTCAACATACAGGGTTATGGTCTATTCAGGAAGGATCGGACAAAATGGAAAGGGGGAGGAGTCTGTCTTTATGTAAAGTCCAATTTGAAGGCCGCACTGCTGTAGGATATTTGGGAGGGAAACGATAATGTGGAGTCATATATGGAGATAAAAAAAAAAAATTCTGATAGGGGTTTGCTATAAGCCACCAAAATAATGAAAGAGCCAGAAGATCAATTATTGAGGCAAATAAACAATGCAGCAAATCAAAATGATGTGATAATAATGGGGGACTTTAACTATCCTGATATAAACTGGGAGACTGAGACCTGTGAATCTCATAAAGGAAACAGGTTTCTGACTATAGCTAAAGACAATCATCTGTCCCAAATGGTGCAGGGCCCTACCAGAGGGAGCGCCCTACTAAACTTAATATTAACCAACAGACCTGACAGAGTAATTAATGTGCAAGTAGATGGACACCTAGGAAATAGTGATCATAATATAATACATTATAACTTGTTCTTCAATAAGGGAATCTCTCGAGGGGCCACAAAAACAATGAACTTTTGGAAGGCAAAGTTCGATCAACTCAGAGAAGCCCGTAACAATATAAAATGGGATAATGTCCTCAAAAAGAACAATACTGACACTAAATGGGGGACTTTTAAACTGGACAGCAGTGATGAAGCATTAAAAACCTATAGAGAAAAATGTAACATAATTAACTATATAAATAGCAAAAAGGTCAAAAATGAAAGTGTAGGCCCTTTAAAAAATGATGAGGAAGAAATTATAAATGGGGATCAGGAAAAAGCAAATATATTAAACAAATTCTTATCCACTGTATTCACTGAGGAAAATGAAATGCCAGGTGAAATACCGTGTGATAAGGTAAACTCCCCAGTACAGGTCACCTGTCTAACCCAGGAAGAAGTACAGTGCTGCCTACAAAAAATCAAAATAGACAAATCACCAGGTCCAGATGGCATTCACCCCCCATGTTCTAAAGGAATTAAGTAATGTAATAGACAGACCCCTATTTTTAATATTCTGGGACTCTATAGTGACAGGGACTGTTCCCCAGGACTGACGCATGGCAAATGTGGTGCCAATATTTAAGAAGGGTTCAAAATTTTACCCCGGGAATTATAGACCTGTTAGTTTAACCTTGGTTGTATGTAAATAGTTTGAGGGTTTCCTAAGAGATTCTATTTTGGAGTATCTTGATAAAAATAAATGTATGACCCCCGTATCAGCATGGATTTATGAGGGATCGGTCCTGTCAAACTAACCTGATCCGCTTTTACGAGGAGGTGAGCTCCAGACTGGACCAGGGGCAATCGCTGGATGTCGTATATCTGGATTTTTCCAAAGCATTTGATGCGGTTCCACATAAAAGGTTGGTGCATAAAATGAGAAGGTTTGGGCTGGGGGAGAATGTGTGCAAGTGGGTAAGTAACTGGCTCAGTGATAGGAAACAGAGGGTGGTTATTAATGATACTTATTCTGATTGGGTGACTGTTACTATTGGGGTACCACAGGGGTCCATCTTGGGTCCTGTCCTATTTAATATATTCATTAATGACCTTGCAGAGGGGTTGAATAGTAAAGTAGCAATCTTTGCAGGTGACACTAAACTCTGTAAAGCGGTAAACACATTAGAGGACAGTGAACTGTTACAAATGGATCTGGATAGGTTGGAGGTTTGGGCTGGGAAGTGGCAGATGAGGTTCAACACTGATAAATGTAAGGTAATACACATGGGGAAGAAAAATCTGGGCTGGGATTGTGTATTAAATGGGAGAACACTTGGGACGACTGACATGGAAAAGGACTTGGGAGTCTTAGTTAACAGTAAATTTATCTGTAGAGACCAGTGTTGGGCAGCTGCTGCCAAGGCTAATAAAATCATGGGGTGCATCAATAGGGGCATAGATGCCCACGACAAGGAAATAATTCTACCACTGTACAAATCACTAGTCAGACCACACATAGAATACTGTGTACCGTACTGGGCACCAGTGTACAAGAAAGATATAGTGGAGCTGGAGAGGGTTCAAAGATGGGCACTCAGAGTAATACAAGGAATGGGAGGACTACAGTACCCAGAAAGTTTATCAGAATTAGGGTTATTTAGTTTAGAAAAAAGAAGGCTTAAGGGAGACCTAATAACTATGTATAAATATATCAGGGGACGGTACAGAGATCTCTCCCATGATCTATTTATACCCAGGACTGTATCTATAACAAGGGGGCATCCTCTACGTCTAGAGGAAAGAAGGTTTCTATACCAGCACAGATGGGGTTCTTTACTGTAAGAGCAGTGGGACTGTGGAATTCTCTCCCAGAGGAGGTGGTCATGGTGATACTGTCTGTAATAGAGTTAAAAAAGGGGCTGGATGCATTTTTGGAGAGTAATAACATTGCTGGTTATGTATACTAGATTTATAGGGACAGAACGTTGATCCAGGGATTTATTCTGACTGCCATATTTGGAGTCGGGAAGGAATTTTTACTTCTAGTATGAGGGTTTTTTGCCTTCCTCTGGATCAACTCAACTCAATAGGGACTTATTAGGTATATAGGTTGAACTTGATGGACTCTTATGAACTATGTTACTATGTTACTTGGGGTCCAATGTGGTGGAATGTGTGAGGAATGATTTAACCCCTTAAGGCCATTTTGGCCTTAAGGACTCAGACAATTAAATTTTTACGTTTTCATTTTTTCCTCCTCGCCTTCTAAAAATCATAACTCTTTTATATTTTCATCCACAGACTAGTATAAGGGTTTGTTTTTTGCGCGACCATTTGTCCTTTGTAATGACTTCACTCATTATATCATAAAATGTATGGCGCAACCAAAAAACACTATTTTTGTGGGGAAATTAAAACGAAAAACGCAATTTTGCTAATTTTGGAAGGTTTCGTTTTCACGCCGTACAATTTATGGTAAAAATGACATGTGTTCTTTATTCTGAGGGTCAATACGATTAAAATGATACCCATTATTACATACTTTTATAATATTGTTGCGCTTAAAAAAAATCACAAACTTTTTAACCAAATTAGTACGTTTATAATCCCTTTATTTTGATGACCTCTAACTTTTTTATTTTTCCGTATAAGCGGCGGTATGGGGGCTAATTTTTTGCCCAATAATCTGTACTTTTTTTGATACCACATTTGCATATAAAAAAACTTTTAAATAATTTTTTATAATTTAAAAAAAAAAAAAAATTATTAAAAAAGTAGGAATTTTGGACTTTTTTTTTTCGTTCACGCCGTTCACCGTACGGGATCATTAACATTTTATTTTAATAGTTCGGATATGTACGCACGCGGCGATACCAAATATGTCTATAAAAATTTTTTTTACGCTTTTTGGGGGTAAAATAGGAAAAAACGGACGTTTTACTTTTTTATTGGGGGAGGGGATTTTTAACTTTTTTTTTACTTTTACTTTTACATTTTTTTTACATTTTTTTTACACATGAATAGTCCCCATAGGGGACTATTCATAGCAATACCATGATTGCTAATACTGATCTGTTCTATGTATAGGACATAGAACAGATCAGTATTATCGGTCATCTCCTGCTCTGGTCTGCTCGATCACAGACCAGAGCAGGAGACGCTGGGAGCCGGACGGAGGAAGGAGAGGGGACCTCCGTGCGGCGTTATGAATGATCGGATCCCCGCAGCAGCGCTGCGGGCGATCCGATCATTCATTCAAATCGCGCACTGCCGCAGATGCCGGGATCTGTATTGATCCCGGCACCTGAGGGGCTAATGGCGGATGCCCGCGAGATCGCGGGCGTCGGCCATTGCCGGCGGGTCCCTGGCTGCGATCAGCAGCCGGGATCAGCCGCGCATGACACGGGCATCGCTCCGATGCCCGCGGTTATGCACAGGGCGTAAATGTACGTCCTGGTGCGTTAAGTACCACCTCACCAGGACGTACATTTACGTCCTGCGTCCTTAAGGGGTTAAAGGGGTATTCCAGGCAAAACCTTTTTTTTTATATATATCAACTGGCTCCGGAAAGTTAATCAGATTTGTAAATTACTTCTATTAAAAAATCTTAATCCTTCCAATAGTTATTAGCTTCTAAAGTTTTCTGTCTAACTGCTCAATGATGATGTCACGTCCCGGGAGCTGTGCATGATGGGAGAATATCCCCATAGGAACTGCACAGCTCCCGGGATGTGAGTCATCAGAGAGCAGTTAGACAGAAAACAACAACTCAACTTCAAAAGCTAATAACTATTGGAAGGATTAAGATTTTTTAATAGAAGTAATTTACAACTCTAAATGTACAAGATACAGAGTCCGGCACTGCAACGGTGATCACTGCGGTAAACCACGAGGACACAGGTGGATACTGACACAAGCCAATCCAACTAGGTGCTCAGTCCAAAAACACAATGGTAGTAAACACAAAGAGGATGTGAAAAGTATAAGACGGCACTCACCGGGATTTTCAGGCTTGCAAAAGCTTTTTATTGCATAAGCAAAAGGTGCATAGCGGTGCGGTGTGAAGGCAGGTAACCATCACGCTGCATTCGCTCCCCGGCGTCCTGGCCGGTTACCTGCCTTCACACCGCACCGCTATGCACCTTTTGCTTATGCAATAAAAAGCTTTTGCAAGCCTGAAAATCCCGGTGAGTGCCGTCTTATACTTTTCACATCCTCTTTGTGTTTACTAATTTACAACTCTGTTTAACTTTCCGGAGCCAGTTGATATATAAAAAAAAGTTTTGGCCTGGAATACCCCTTTAACCTGCGCCTGCAAGCAAGTTATGTGATGTGTATTTGTGATCTAAATAATAAAAGGGATTATATGGACATATATTGCATGTGTAAGATCTATATAACTATGTGCTTGGTGTGGTTTGGTTATCAAAAATTAACCAACTTGTATTACTGTGTACCAATGGTGCAATTAATAAAAGGGAGTATATGGATTTACATTATGTGTTAGGTTCATATGGGATTACATGGATATATATTGCATGTGTTGGATCTATGTGGTTATGCACTTAGTCTGGTTTGGGAGTTTCTGGATTTATAACTATATGAAAGGTTCATGTGGGATTATATGGACATATATTGTATTTGTTGGACCTATGGGATTATGCACTTAGTGTGGTTTGGGATGCCAAATGGTAACCAAATTATGTGATGTTGTGCCTGTGGTACAACCAATGAAAGGGACTATAGGGATTTGGATTATTATTATTATATTATAATACTTCTTACATAGGAGAAATGAGTACCGGCACCAAAAGCTTATTCAAAGGTCTGCTGTGTGAGAGCGTAATGAATGGGGAGTAATCAGGTGTGCTCCTGCGGCTATCGGTGTTCGTGGTGCAAGCATCAAGCGATCAAAAGAGAATGTCCACACTTTATTGTAAAGAGAAAATACGCTGCACTCAATAAGTTTCCAAAAATAGTGTCTTCTTTATTCTTTATTCATCAAAGATAAAACACTCCAGCAGGTACAGCGGGAGAGCGGGTTAGCAAACAAGCGGGGGGGGGGGGGGGGGGGTGGAGTGGCGACAGACTGTTGCGTGCTCGTAGTACTTCCTCAGGCCATACGTCATTCCGTCAAGAGGTGTGTTCATATACCTGCCGGTATCACCATGGTGATCACAACAACAAACAAGTTAACATCACAAATAAGGTGCAAAACAAGTTAAAAACAACATCCTAGTGACGCTGTGAGTCTCCATCCATATTCACGACAATCAGGTAGCTAAAAAAGCCCCCATTTCATTTTTAACGAGTTCATCTCTAGGTATCTTATCAAAACTAAAAAGAAACAGAAAAATGAGAGATCATTTTTTGCCTTCAGAAAAACTCCCATGAATCATTTAATTAAAAAGGCAATAAATACCCATTGGTACCTGCTCCAGCAAGACATAGATTTGAAAAATACTGTAGAAAATCCACCAGTTGTTACTTTTAAAAAGAACAGAACAGTGCATGACAGTATAAAAAAACATAAAAGAGGAAAAAAGCAGAAAACTAATTGGTTGACAGACAGCCGCCCGGTAAGGAATTTTGCTTGTTTAACATGCTCCTATTGTAAATACAATGCTAAAGCCAAGTGTGTAAGGTTGGGAGGGCATGACATACAGATAAAGCCGTTTTTTACTTGTAGAATTAGTTATGTCGTGTACACCCTATTTTGCACATGTGGCAGGTTCTATATTGGAAAAACCATTAGGCCACTTTTTCACAGGATCCGTGAACATGTCAGGTCGCTGAGCACAGGTGTGGGAGCCTCTAGGTTCATAGCACATATTATTGAATGCCATGAAAATGAACCTGTCCCCTTTAAATTTAGTGCACTAGATAAGGTTGAGTATGCTGGAAAGGGTAGAAACAAAAATCAGGAACTCCTAAGAAGAGAATCCAAATGGATTCTCCGAACGGATGCGCTAGGTCAATTATTTTTTTAGCTATCTGATTGTCGTGAATATGGATGGAGACTCACATCGTCACTAGGATGTTGTTTTTAACTTGTTTTGCACCTTATTTGTGATTTTAACTTGTTTGTTGTTATGATCACCATGGTGATACCTGCGCCGGCAGGTATATGAACACCCCCTTTGACGGAATGACGTATTGCCTGAGGAAGTGCTACGAGCACGCAACGGTCCGTCGCCACTCCCCCCCCACTTGTTTGCTAACCCGCTCTCTCGCTGTACCTGCTGGCGTGTTTTATCTTTGATGAATAAAGAATAAAGAAGACACTATTTTCGGAAACTTGGTGAGTGCAGCGTATTTTCTCTTTACGATACATTATTATATTATATGTGTAAGGTTTTGCACTGTAAGGTGGTTTGTGATATGAAAATATGGAAGGTACTAAGGTTTTAATGGATCTATACAGACTTATATCTATATGACTATATGCTTAGTGTGGTTTGGGTTACTGAACAGTAACCAAATTTTGTTGTTTTTGTGCACAAGTTTATGGAACAACTTAGAAATATGATTATAGGGATTTACAGTAGATGTACAAGGTTTATATGATTATGCACTGTAAGGTGGTTTGCAGGGCGTAGCTAGAAACCCCAGGGCCCAGTGCGAAAAATTGCCCTGGGCCCCTCCTGACGACCCGCTTCTCCAATCCCGGACAGCCCATTACTCAGCCGCACAAACATATCAGTGACTACAGCACTGATGGGACACAGTCAGAAGAATACTCAACGATATAAGTAACTAACAGGCAGGGCCAGACAGACAAAACAGACATTTAAGAATAAGCAGCCCATTTTTCTGGTTGGGGTCCAACTGCTGGGACCCCCACCAATCACCAAATACCTTGGTTCCAGTTGCTTTCCAGCTGTTATAAAGCTATAACTCTTCATGTCTGGAGAGCCTCAGGCATTATGGGAGTTGTAGTCTTGCAACAGATGGAGAGCCACAGATTAGGGTACAGCATCACCCATCATCACTGGGGAACTTACAAGTGTCTACAGCTGTGATGGGACAGTCAGGAGAATATATAATGATATCAGTGACCTGAGTGATGTCTTCTCTGTTGTCTTTTCTTTCTTTTTCATCTGGTCCAGACATAAGGACTTATTCAAGCTCCATCTTCTCTGCAGAACCTGACACCCGGACATCATTAACGCCTCACTTTGTCAGTAGATCCTCATCCTTTTTATAAAGATAATAATCATTATAATTCTGCAAAATACTGTACCCCTTGAACATAATACTGCCACACACTGTCTCCCCTGAATATAAAACTACCATCCACTGTACCTCCTGCATATAATACTGCCACTCACTGTACCCCCTGAATATAATACTGCCACCTACTGTACCCCCTGAATATAATACTGCCACACACTGTACCCCTGAATATAACACTGTCACCTACTGTACCCCCTGAATATAATACTGCCACACACTGTATCCCCTGAATATAAAAATACCATCCACTGTACCTCCTTCATATAATACTGCCACCTACTGTACCTCCTGGATATAATACTGCCACCTACTGTACCCCCTGAATATAATACTGCCTCCTACTGTTCCCCCTGAATATCAAACTACCATCCACTGCACCTCCTACATATAATACTGCCACCCATTGTACCACCTGAATATAATACTTCCACTCACTGTATCCCTACTGCCACCCACTGTACCCCCTGAATACTGCTTCCTACTGTACACCCTGAATATAATACTTCCACACACTGTATCCCCTGAATATAAAACTACCATCCACTGTAACTCCTGCATATAATACTGCCATCCACTGTACCCCCCTGAATATAATGTTGCCACCTACTGTACCCCCTGAATATAATACTGCCACCTACTGTACCCCCTGAATATAATACTGGCAGCTACTGTACCCCTTGAATATAATACAGCCTCCTACTGTACCCCTGAATATAATACTGCCACTGACTGTACCCCTGAATATAATACAGCCTCCTACTGTACCCACTGAATATAATACTGCCATTCACTGTACCTCCTGAATATAATACTGCCTCCTACTGTACCCCTGAATATCATACTGCCACATACAGTACATACACACATCATTCATACACACAGTACATACATACACATAACGCATACATACGCTGCCTCCGCCCCCCCACATGCATAATACATACATACACATCATACATACATATTATGCATACACATATCATACATACACCCGCCACCTCCAGATCTCCCCCCGCCCCCGCATAATACATCTCCACACATCATACATACATCTTGTTTACACACATCTATCATTCAGACCTCATACATACAGTATATACACACATCATTGATACATCATACGTACAGAACACACACATCATTAATACATCATACAGACAGTATATACACACATCAGTCATGCATCATACATACATTACATACACACATAATTCATACATCATACATACAGTACATACACACACATCATTCATACAACATACAGTACATACACACATCATTTATACATCATACATACAGTACATGTACACATCATTCATACATCATACATACAATGCATACACACATCATTCATACATACAGTACATACACACATCATTCACACAACATACATACAGTACATACACACATCATTCATTCATCATACATACAGTACATACACACATCATTCATTTATCATACAGTACATACACACATCATGCATACAGTACACACACAGACATCATTCATGCATCATGCATACAGTACATACACACATCATTCATACATCATACATACAGTGCATACACATCATTCATATATCATACATACAGTACATACACATCATTCATACATCATGATCACCTCATGAGCAAGCAGATACCACTATTTATTATTTAGGATGGCTGAACGTATGCAGCCCACAAATCCCCCCCCCCCCCCCCCCCCCCGGACCACAGAATCAATAACTGCCTCAGCCCCCCACCCCCCGCTCCTCCGGACGAAAAATTCAATCCCCCCTCCACGCCCATCCCATCAACTAGCAGAGTTTGCCCTGGAAAATCTATCCTTGCCGGCCAGTAGTGTGCCATCAGAGCGGGTGTTTAGTGCGGCGGGGGCCATAGTACCTCCAAGGAGAACTCGTCCACAAAAAATGTGGAGAGACTGACCTTTGTGAAGATGAATCAGGCATGGATCAGCCTGGATTTCCACCTACCAATGTCTGATGCATCAGAGTAGATTGACCATGCTGCCACATTAACACTTCACAAATATGGATAGTGCAAAACATATTTAAGGCGCTGCTCCCCAGTTACAGAAATTCCTCTGCATCAGATCACAAATATTGAGGATATGCATTAGCTAAAACTTAACTTTTCTTAGGATAAAATATATGTACCCCAATGATTTTTTTTAACCCCTTAAGGACACATGACGTACTGGAACGTCATGTGTCCACTCCCGATCTATAACGCGGGGCCACGGCGTGGCCCCGCGTCATAGCGGGTCGGGCCCGGCCTCTAACAACGGCCGGGACCCGTGGCTAATAGCGCGCGGCATTGATCGCTGTGCCGCGCGCTATTAACCCTTTAGACGCGGCGTTCAAAGTTGAACGCCGCGTCTAAAGTGAAACCGAAAGCATCCCGGCTAGCTCAGTGGGCTGTTCGGGATAGCCGCGGTGAAATCGCGGCATCCCGAACAGCTGACAGGACAGCGGGAGGGCCCCTACCTGCCTCCTCGCTGTCCGATCGCCGAATGACTGCTCAGTGCCTGAGATCCAGGCATGAGCAGTCATCCGGCAGAATCGTTGATCACTGGTTTCTTATGAGAAACCAGTGATCAACATAGAAGATCAGTGTGTGCAGTGTTATAGGTCCCTATGGGACCTATAACACTGCAAAAAAAAAGTGAAAAAAAAAAGTGAATAAACATCATTTAACTCCTCCCCTATTAAAAGTTTGAATCACCCCCCTTTTCCAATAAAAAAAAAAACACAGTGTAAATAAAAATAAAAATAAACATATGTGGTATCACCGCGTGCGGAAATGTCCGAATTATAAAAATATATCATTAATTAAACCGCTCGGTCAATGGCGTGCGCGCAAAAAAATTCCAAAGTCCAAAATAGTGCATTTTTGGTCACTTTTTATATCATTTAAAAATGAATAAAAAGTGATCAATAAGTCCTATCAATGCAAAAATGGTACCGTTAAAAACTTCAGATCACGGCGCAAAAAATGAGCCCTCATACCGCCCCATACACGGAAAAATAAAAAAGTTATAGGGGTCAGAAGATGACAATTTTAAACGTATTAATTTTCCTGCATGTAGTTATGATTTTTTCCAGAAGTCCGACAAAATCAAACCTATATAAGTAGGGTATCATTTTAATCGTATGGACCTACAGAATACATATCAGGTGTCATTTTTACCGAAAAATGTACTACGTAGAAACGGAAGCCCCCAAAAGTTACAAAACAGCGTTTTTTTTTTCAATTTTGTCGCACAATGATTTTTTTTCCCGCTTCACCATAGATTTTTGGGCAAAATGACTGACGTCATTACAAAGTAGAATTGGTGGCGCAAAAAATAAGCCATCATATGGATTTTTAGGTGTAAATTTGAAAGAGTTATGATTTTTTAAAGGCAAGGAGCAAAAAACGAAAATGCAAAAACGGAAAAACCTCCGGTCCTTAAGGGGTTAAATCAAACAAAAGTAAAAGTGTGCAAAAAACAACATGTGCCATCTACACCACCAAGTATTGATGTGATCTTAAAGGTGGAAGGGAACAACATATAGTCCATTGTAACCAGTGGGGGTAAAAACTTCCCCTGTAAGGCCCTACTCTCGCATTATTAATTCCCTTCTTGGCAAGTGTTACTCATCCTAAAAAGGGTGGCCCCACACAGGAACTTCTCCCTATTTCCCCCTACAAACACTGCCATTTCACCTGGTTTTTATGTGGAAATAGGGAGAGTTTCCTGTGTGGGGCTGCCCTTTTTAGGGTGAGTAACACTTGCCAAGAAGGGAATTAATAGGGCGAGAGAAGGGCTTTACAGG
The DNA here is from genome assembly GCF_029499605.1 of Hyla sarda. Classification (NCBI taxonomy): domain Eukaryota; kingdom Metazoa; phylum Chordata; class Amphibia; order Anura; family Hylidae; genus Hyla; species Hyla sarda. The sequence goes on along the minus strand of NC_079191.1, from coordinate 199,622,765 downwards.
GGAAGTTTTTACCCCCATCTGCTACAATGGACCATACGTTGTTCCCTTCCACCTTTTCAAGGAAAGCGTTACTCGTCTTAAAAAGGGTGGCCCCACACAGGAACCTCTCCCTATTTCCACCTAAAAATCCTGGGAAATGGCAGTGTTTCTAGGTGGAAATAGGGAGAGGTTCCTGTGTGGGGGGCGCCATTTTTAGGGGGAGTAACACTTGCCAAAAATGGAATTAATAATGTGAGAGTAGGGCCTTAAAGGGGAAGTTTTTACCCCCCCACCGGTTACAATGGACTATACATTGTTCCCTTCCCCATTTTAGAAGTCTTTGCATCACAACAATACTTGGTGGTGTAGCTCGCACATGGTGTTTCTGCACACCTTTCCTTTTGTTTGATTTAAAAAAAATTTGGGGTACATATATTTTATCCTAAGAATATTATTAAAAGTTAAGTTTTTCGTAATGCATATCCTCAATACTTACTTGTGCACACTAACATGTGCACACTATATGGTCTCCTCATACAGTATTATTTCACGAACCCAGCACACTCCCTATGCGTGTTACAGCAAGGCAAAATGTTCTACCCCCTATTGAGGCTCTCTGTGGCCAGAAATTGCTGTTTTTAATACATATTCGCCACAAATAAATTCGGACCAAACCAATTTTTTTTTTTAAATTCGCTCATCTCTAATGATCATATTCAAATTAAAAAGTATTCAGGCATATAGAAACATGCCCTCTTTACAGCCACACACACTTTCTCGAGTATAAGTCACAATAAATAAAAGCATTGCTGGCTTACAGTACTTCTGACCACCACCACTGTACTAAGTGTATTGTAATTGGTGGTGCATAAAGCTTTGTTGCTTACTGTACATTACAGGGAAAGGGACTTTTTTCTTTTATCTTGAGTCCCATCCCCTGTAAATGCATTGTGTAGATCTCCACATTGATAGTATAGGGCACTATGGAACGTAGAGTGTAAGTGGGAAGCAACATGTATTTAGAGCAACTCATATAAACATTTCTATGCAATTTGCGTAGATTGCACCCACAGCGTACCAAGATGCGGCGCCACCACCATTTATGGCAATTAGTGCATCTGTCTATAGAGTAGAGTATATACAATAGTGACTGTCTTTATTTCCAAAGTGTGCTCTGTTATAATGATATCACAATACTATTAGTCTTTATTCTTAGGCTGTGTTCTATATTGATGATGACAGAATAGTTTTAGACTTCATTTCTAGTCTGTGATGTATTATGATAATGCCATAGTAGTGTTTGTCTTGATTCCCAGACTGCTGTATTCAGATGATGATGTCATAGTAGTTACTTTCTTCATTCCTAGACCGTGCTATACTATGATCATGTCACAATAGCCTCTATACAAGGGTAGCATTTAAATTTGCAGCAAATGGTTCGCCTTTCTTCTTACAGAGGCAACACATTATTTGGCTGCCATAGGCGGAACTATTGGGCTAGGTTTCTAAACAAGTTTTTTCTTTCTGGAGTTTTTTTTTGTTTTTTTTTGGAAAAATGCCACTTCAGTTTTTGAGCCAAAGCCACAAGTGTATTCAAATTGAATGGGAAATATAAAAAGTATGGCCTTATAAATCTCCTTCATACTGTAACTACTTCTGACTTTAGATGAAAAAAACAAAAAAAATTTGAAGAAAACCTGTGTGGAAACCTAGCCTAAAGATATCATTCTGCTGTCTCCTCCCCTTGCTGAATTAGTGTGGAATTAATAGAAATACAGAATGGTCCCATAGACATGATCGGAGCACTGCTTCTCCTGAAGAGACCTGACCGAATCCCTTATTTATGAGGGTCATTTCAATGTATACTTTCTTAAAGTTTAGGTGCAGCATGTTCCCAAAACTTACAATGTGACTTTCAGTGGGTATGTTGTGGGCGTGATATTGATGTGACTTGCAAGACGCACTGTTTACACACTAATTTATGACATGCGATTTTGGTAAAAGTCACACAGTTTTATGCAATGGCCACTCCAGTCAGGAACAAGTACAGACAGCCTCGCCATACATATGTTAATAAATGACCTCCTTTTTATTCTATTGTAGATTGAGTTATTATTATAATTAGGGATGTCCCAATACCATTTTTTAAAGGCCGAGTACGAGTACCGATAATTTAATTCTAGTACTCGCCGATACCAAGTACGAGTACTTTTGTTTTAATGGGAATCTGACAGCATGGTGACGCGGTTTCTGACGCTGCTTACCGTATGATATGTAGGTTCCTTGTTGTGTACAATGGAGGCGGCTGCTGTAGTATGAGCCAAGATTTCTCTCTTCTCCATTGGACAGAACAGGGAATTTGCATTGGCGGCGAGACCAATGACCATATGGTGAGCAGCGGTAGAAACCGGGTCACCTGCACTATCTACCTATAAATTCAAGTTAGTGCAGGTGACTCTGATGTAAGATTGCCTTTAATAGTAGGTAGTATCCCCTTGCAGACATTAGCAGCAGCCCCCCGGCAGCCCCCCCCCGTGTAAACAGAAGCCCCCCTTGTAGACAGCAGCCCCCCTGTGTACCACAGCCCCCCCCTTTAGATAGTGAGCCCCCATTTAGACAGCAGCAGCAGGGCCCCCGTTTAGACAGCAGCAGCAGGGCTCCCCGTTTAGACATCAGCAGCAGGGCCCCCCGTTTGGACAGCAGGAGCAGAGCCCCCCATTTGGACAGCAGCAGGGCCTCCCGTTTGGACAGCAGCAGCAGGGCCCCCTTTTAGACAGCACCAGGGCCCCCTGTTTAGACAGCAGCAGCAGGGTCCCCCATTTAGACAGCAGCAAGGCCCCCCGTTTAGACATCAGCCCCTCCTGTAGACAGCAGGGCCCCCCTGTAGACAGCAGGGCCCCCCTTTAGACAGCAGGGCCCCCCGTTTAGACAGCAGGCCCCCCTGTAGACATTAGTAACAGCCCCCCTCCTTGCAGACAGCTCACCTGCGGCTGTCCTCTGTCGGGTGCTGCCGCTCCACTGCCCCGTCCTCCCGTCCACATCATGGTGTCCTGTGGAGGAGCATGTGACATATACATCACTCTGCTTCCTCCGTAGCTGGGCGCAGGGGAGTAGGTGGACTGACGTGTGTGTGTCACATGCTCCTCCATGGAACACTATGATGCGGACGGGAGGACAGGAGAACGGGGCAGCGGAGTGGCAGCAGGTATCGGACATGGTATTGGGGACATTAAACGAGTCCCTGATACCATGAAAATGGCTAGTATCGGCCCTGATACCGATACTAGTATCGGTATCGGGACATCCCTTATTATAACATCACAATTATGTTTATTCCTTAACTGTTCTATTGTGATGATGTTGAAAGCAGTAACAGAAGATAAATATAGGTCATACCTTATCAGGACAGAAGCAACACATTCACAGTGAGAACTCACGGCACTTGTTGAGCTCACAGATTCTAATCTATTGAATTTATTCACTTTAGTAGCAGAGTGGAAACCATTACACATACAAATAAACAGGCTGTGTCAAACTCAGCCAGAGAGCAAGTCAGCAATGCATTCCAATTGCTGCTCAATGACTTATGGGCTCCACCCTCTTAATCATGCTGATGATGTCACAATAGTGTTTTTTTTATTTATAATGGTGTAACAATAGACTGTCTTCAAGTATGATCTATGTTCTAATGTAAAATCCAATAGAAATGGGACCAAAGGAGTAATGTTTTTCGTTGAGGATAGTGTTATATTGATATGTGGAGACTTTTAGGCCATTTCTGCTCCAATTGGAATTCTGGAAAGAAAGGATATGCAAAGATTAAATCGCAAAACCCTTCTACAGACAGCTGTTTCAGGTTTATTGCCCCTCGGCAGTACAGAGCTGTCTACAGATAGGTATTCTTTCCTTCTAGAAAGATCACTGGCTTGGCTTGGCTCCAGTCATGTTCTAAAACTCTTAATTGGAGTGAAACATTGACTTTTTTGCTTTTCATATTCTTTCTTCCCAGAATTCCCATTGGACTGTCAGTGTACTGATAAGGGCCACCCTAAAACAGCTGTCCACAAATGGGTTTCCTTTCCTTGTGGAGAAATCTCTAGCTTGGCATACATTCCTAGTCATGTTCTTAGACACGTTTGGGGTTGTGTTCAGTCATTTAGTTTACATTGAAATCTGCAGCATAAAATTTGCAGCTTAGAATCCTGTGGATCAAATATGCTCAGGATACTTGTATGTGTGAATACACCCTTATGATGTATTCACACATGCAGTATTCTGCAGAGATTTAATGCGCAGGATTTTATGCTCAATGTAAACTAATTGACTGAACACAACTTCAAATCCTGCGCATCAAATCTGTGCAGAATACTGTACATGTGAATTGACCCTAAAAGAGGATCTGTCACATACAGTAGGCTTGTGAAGCTGCATACACAGTGCAGTAGGGCTTTACAAGCCTACTTCTGTCATACCTTTGTTGATAATCTGGGGTAATGGTATATGGATAATAAAACACTTTAGTAAACCTTTCAGAAGTTGTCCCGTCAAGTCCAGGAGGAGCGGCCCGGGATCCGCTATGCTCCAGGGCCGTAACGCCTCTCTCTGACTTTTTCACGCCCGCTTCCCCTCTTGATTGACACTAGGCATGCATTGTCAAGGAATAAGCAGAGAGAAGCATTGCTGCTCTGGAGCATAGCACACTCCAGGCCACACCTCCCAGTCCATTTCGGATGACATTTGGCGGATTTACTAAAGTGTTTTTTTTTTTAAATCAATATACCGCACCCTAAATTATCAACAAAGGTATGGCTGGCGTAGCATTGCGAAGTGCTACTACACTGTGTGTGCAGCTTCACAAGCCTATCTTATGTGACAGATGCTCTTTAACTACAATAAGCCTTTCTTAACCTTTCAGTTAAATACAGAGAACTAAGCTAAGAGCTGAGATGTAATGACTGAATGAGGCTCACTGTGTGTGCCCACACATCAAGGGAGACAGAAACTCCAGTGGTCTCGCCAAAGCAAAATATAAACATATCTTGAGGTGCAGAAAGAATGGAATGGGACACGTGGGTGGGTAGTTGGAGTACAAAGTGTCCCAACTAAATCAAGACAATTAAGATGGCTGCTGGAACCAAGAAAAAAGGCAATTATAGTAGGGATAGAAACATATTCCTAGATGTAACCATGGCAACAAAATTAAAAATATCCACTATTTAAATGCATGGCTGAACCTGGAGACTTAGAATAATGTGCCAGAAAACAGGTTATTTTACAAAGTTGTTTTCCTGTTACATGTTGTTTACATTTTTTTGCGACCTAACTACGAAAGGTATAGAACCCCTTTGGTTATTGAAAAATGAGCTTCAAAGATCTGCTACACGCATCTTTCACAGATTAAGCATGGATATGCAAATAAAGAACTGGTTAAGGAGAACAGAGAACATGCATAGAATTTATCTAACAGTACTGAGTGAGTAAAGAGAAACATGTCTATACCAAGCGGCTCAACATATAGAATCAACAACACTTGTATTTCAAATCGGATCCTTTTTATTGAACTTTTTGTTTTCATAACAGAAACAAACAAACAAAGGCACAATATATGATGCATGCGGAGACAGCTTCTCAAAGTATAATTGACAACATGAGAGCAGGCTCATCAGTCTGTGCGCGTTACATATATCAAGGATACATGAGAATATGCAATAAAACAAACAAACAAAAAAAAAAAAAAAACACATGAGCAAGAAAAATCCAGGCCTGTGAGAGCCAATGCAGACAGTAAGGCAGAAAGTACAAATGATCTGAAATGATCATTTGTGCTTATAATTTACAGACAAAGGTCGACTGAAACGGACAAAATGGGCCATTTTGGCCAATGATAATCTTATGCTTATGACCAGGTTCAGAGTCTAGTGCCTGCTCCTATGTAGACAGAGGCCCTGATTTACTATTTAAACCCAACCTACAGTTTACCAAAAAATGACACATTGCCCTCAAATTGCATCTGCACCAAATTTTATGGTACATTAAATAGTTAATATGGTTGAAAAAAGACATACGTCCATCAAGTTCAACCAAGGAATTGCACCAAAATAAACCTGCAAACCTGAAAAAGAGGTGTGACCGAATGGAAAAAGGGGTATGTTCTCACTCCCAGATGGAAATTTCCACCAAGAAAAAGCATCTGTGAATCCCCATAGTAAATAGAGTGGAATCCTGTAAGTCTAAAATAACATTTCACACTAGTAAAAACCCTACACACTTGGGTAAATCAGGGCCAGGATGACAGTCACCATTCCTTCCTATGTCAGCAGCTCCCAGACACTATCACTTTATATCAGTCTACTCCATCCTTATATATCTGTATGTCCATTCATGTAGAGAGTGATACCATAGAGAGCACTTCTGCCTTATTAAAATGACCAGTGCAGTGATGAAGTAGGGGAGTCCCTTCAATGATAAGCAACACAGTTATAAAACTTCCTTGTCTTTCATTTTCTGTTTCTAATACAGTTTTAGCTATATGAGATCTAGATGATGCTCTGTGAGTATTGGCTATAGAATTTATGAGATACAGCTTCACACTGCTCTCCTACCTCCTGCTTTTAAAGGGGTATTCCGCCCCTAGACATTTTATCCCCTATCCAAAGGATAGGGGATAAGATGTCAGATCGCCGCGGTCCCGCTGCTGGGGACCCCTGGGATCCCCGCTGCGGCACCGCACTATCATTACAGCACAGAGCGAGTTCGCTCTGCACGTAATGATGGGCGGTACAGGGGCCGGAGCATCGTTACGTCACGGCTCCGCCCCTCGTGATGTCACGGCCCACCCCTTTCAATACAAGTCTATGGGAGGGGGCGTGGCGGTCGTCACGCCCCCTCCCATAGACTTGCATTAAGGGGACGGGCCGCGATGTCACGAGGGGCGGCGCCATGACGTCACGCGGCTTCGTCCCCTGTACCGCCCGTGATTACGCACAGAGCGAACTCGCTCTGTGCTGTAATGATAGCGCGGTGCCGCAGTGGGGATCCCGGGGGTCCCCAGCAGCGGGACCGCGGCGATCTGACATCTTATCCCCTATCCTTTGGATAGGGGATAAAATTTCTAGGGGTGGAGTACCCCTTTAAGGGCTGAAAGAACGAAAATAGTCAATCACAAGCAGGAAGCATTGAATAAAGGTTAAAGAAAGGAATATGAGTACAGTAGGATTTAGCAGTGTGAGTTAGACCGCTGATCTGTCACTTGCTGCCCTTCGAACTTATTTAGAGCAGAACAAATGCAGTTATAAGACAACTTGCTTTCTGAAAAGCCAACAACATAATTGGAAATGGAGGCTGCATTAGGAGAAACATATCAGAGGGCAGGTAGGCAAAAAAAAAAAAATGTTACTGGCGTGCCCCTTTAACAGTTTCCCGCAAAATGTACAAAATACTGATTATTCTTGACATTGGCTAAAGGTTTAGGTTAAGAAGTGCATTATTAGTCTATTGTTAACAAAAGCTAGCCCCTTGCTAGATGTTAAGACATATAAATCTTATCTTCACATTCCCTGGGGCTCTGCAATATAAATCTAGTTTATCAAGGCTTAACATAATAAATAAATGTGGTAATGTCTTCGATCTTTGTTTCAATAAAGACATTTCCATAATATTTGAAGGCAGAACTTTCTTATCCTGCATTTGTTAATGTCAATTAGGCTAGCCCAAGTGAGAGGCGATGAAGCATGGATGTCTGGCCTGCGGAGCAGTGGAGGGCAGCCCATTAGATTGCACTGCTGATTTCCTATGTGGCATCCGAATAACCATCATGCACACAGAGGGCAGCAAAGTCTCAGTTTAGTGACCATGATTTTGCAAAATGATTCTGTCTGGTCGTATAAATGTATTTTTCCTGAGCATTCGGTTCTCTGTAGAACTAATGTGCACGCCATTTTCAACTGCAGCGTGTTCTGTCTCCTAGTTTCCATAGCAATGTTCATTTATGTATGAAAGGAATTCATTATCTCCCATAGCAGTTACCGTACAGCAGGCAGTTTCAAGAGACTTTAGCTCTTCATCATAGGCCACATTATGGAGGCCAGTCTACATATCTCACGGTGGTGAAACATTTCACAGGATCATAGCAGTCAGTCACAGGGAGCCCCTTGTGTGCCGGCCTTTATGCAGTGCATTCCATCAGTACGCACTGTAAATACAGCCCCTCTTTCATTAGTGACATTTCTATAATTGGTCGTTTTCACTTACTTCTTATAAGGCAGCGCCATATGTGATCCTATGTAGCAATTTTAAAATTTAGCATAAGATTACAAGGGCTCCTCTGATAACAGAATACATAGGATTTGTACGCAAGAGTTTACAATTTCAATGGCTGAAAGGAGAAGCTATTCCCTATCCACAGGATAGAGGGTATCTTGATGACCAGTGAGGGTCATACTGCTGGGAATCCCATCCATCGCAGGAATAGGGAGAAAATTGTCCCCAAAAGAAATAGAGCACACCAGTCAGTAATGTTGACCCATAGAGAATGCATAAAGTGCTAGCTCCGTTCATTTTTCTTTGTTATTGGTGGGGGTTGCAGCAGCTGAGCCCCATCAATTAGATAGTTGTCCTCTATACTATGGATAGGGGTTAACTTTTGAAATGGGAATATCTCTTTAAAGAAGGACACAAAAGATTCATGATTGGTGACTGTTAATTTATTCCCATCACAGTCTGGCTTAATATTTAGTGTAAAATTCTTCTACCAGTGTAATAAGCCCCAAACTCTATTAATTATTACCGACAGAATATGATATCATCAGGATGGCATCATTTGGAGCAGAATAAGCATCACGAAAGAAAATGACTGCACTGGTGTCATATGGCCTGTTTTATAGGTTGCAAAAGTTACATGTTGTTACATCACTGAGTTAACTCTTTAGATTGTTGTTAAAGGGGTACTCTGCTGCCCCAGCGTTCGGAACATTTTGTTCCGAATGTTGGGTGCGGGCGGCAGGGGTTGTGACATCACGGCTATGCCCCTATCACACCACACCCACTCAATGCAAGTCTATGGGAGGGGGCATGACGGCCATCACGCCCCCTCTCATAGACTTGCATTGAGGGGGGATGGTGTGATGTCACTAGGGAGCGTGGCCATGACATCACGTGGCCAACCGCACGAACACCGGGTGCTACACATAGATCGTTGGGGTCCCATCTGCGGGACCCCTGTGATCAGACATCTTATCCTCTATCCTTTGGATAGGGGATAAGATGTCTAGGGGCAGAGTACCCCTTTAAAGTGTTGCAAACTAGCTCTCCTTCAGAAAAAGGAAGCTACCTACCTGCTAAAGTAATTTCAGTATACAGCAGGGTACTAGTTGGCCAGAGAGATCATCATCTTTGAAATTTAGAGTAGGTTTAGTTTTTGTTGGTTTTACAAGTTTTAAGAAGCATCCCATAGTTCTAAGGGCTGCCACACAAGTCAGTAGCACTGTGTTTTTATGCATAAGTTTGATGAATTTGCATATTTGTCCTAAGTACACACCTCTTTTGGTTAAACATAGATATAAATAATCACACCTGCATGTGCATTTGATATGTCGATTTAATAAATGTGCTATTGTCTACAATATTTTGACAATATGACATGATGTACATATGCATACACTTGATTTACTTCTATTTATTATGTTTTTTTACACCAAATATTCAATAATTTGATGCCATTCCATTTTCTCCTCCAGTTTGACCTCCAATGGATGTTAATTCATTGTGATCCTCTAAGGCCTGAGAGAGAGTCCTGCACAGAGCTGGAAGCCATAAGAGGGGTAAGTGGATATAGATAGTGTCATTCTGCGAATGCTACAGATATAAAGAAAATATATAAAATGCCCTCTAAATGGAAGCCTTTAAGGGGTACTCCGGTGGAAAACTTTTTATTTTTAAATCAACTGGTGCTAAAAAATTTAACATATTTATAAATGACTTCTATTAAAAATTCTTAATCCCTCCAGTACTTATTAGCAGCTGTATGCTACAGAGGAAATTCTTTGCTTTTGGGATTTATTTTCTGTCACGACCACAGTGCTCTCTGCTGACACCGCTGTCAATTTTAGGAACTGTCCAGAGCAGCATATGTTTGCTATGGGGATTTTCTCCTGCTTTGGACAGTTCCTGACATGGAAAGAGCAGCAGAGAGCACTGTGGTCAGACAGAAAATAAATCCAAAAAGAAAAGAACTTCCTCTGTAGTATACAGGAGCTGATTTTACAAATAGCTTTAACTTTCTGGTATCAGTTGATATAAAAAAAAAAGTTTTCCACCGGAGTGCCCCTTCAACATAGTATCACTATAAAATAGCTTGAGTTGGCCTCAAATCTGTCCGAAAATGATCTTCTAAGGGGGGTGGGGGGTGGGGGGGGGGGATGTTCTCTCAAAGAAAATGGCTATTGATCATTATACATATTATATAATGGAAACAGTGGAAACAATAAATAAAAAAGTGTGTGATTCTTAGCTTAGACTAGACAGTCTACAAATGCACCAGAACAAAAGGGGCCCAGACTGTTAGAACATTTTGTGTATCTTTAGGCTGGGTTCACACAGTGTAAAATAAAAACAAAAATATGACAGTAAAGTAGATATAAAAAACATCAACAATTTTAATCTAATAATGTGCTCCAGTAATGTCTATGAAAAAGTGTCTGTAGGTGCACAAATGCAGTCATTTCAAAACTGGAATTACTGATGTTTTTTAAACAATGTGATCACATGTCAATAAATCACATGTCAATAAAACAATGTGATCACATGTCAATAAATCACATGCCAATAAAACAATGTGATCACATGTCAATAAATCACATGCCAATAAAACAATGTGATCACATGTCAATAAAACAATGTGATCACAGGTCAATTTTCAGTGTATTTTGTTCAGTAAACCAAGCCTGCAAAGTTTCTATCCTTTCTAATAATCAGTTTTAGAAACTGTCTTAAAGGGGTACTCCGTCCCTAGACATTTATCCCCTATCAAAAGGATAGGAGATTAGATGTCTGATCGCGGGGGTCCCACTGCTGGGGATCCCGGCGATCTTGGCTGCGGCGATCTGTGCCGGATGACTGGAATATCTGGAACATCAGTTAAACCCATGTATTTATGCTATACTCACATAAAGGGGTACTCCTCCCCTAGAAATCTTATCCCATATACAAAATATAGGGGATAAGATGTCTCCCTGCTGCACCTGGCATTCCTTTAGAGCGTCGGGTGCAGCACCGGAGGCTCACGACATCACTGTCACGCCCCGCTCGTGAAGTCAAGGCCATGCCCCCTCAATGCAAGTCTATGACGCCTGTCACGCCCCCTCCCACAGACTTGCATTGAGGGTGTGTGGCTGTGATGTCACGAGCCTCCTGCGCAGCACCCGACGCTCTAAAGGAATGCCGGGTGCAGCAAGGAGATTGCGGAGATCCCCAGCAGCTGGACCCCTTCGATCAGACATCTTATCCCCTAAATTTTGGATAGAGGATAAGATGTGTAGGGGCGGAGTACCCCTTTAAGTGAGGATAGCATAAATACATGGGTTTAACTGATGTTCCAGATATAATTTTTAAAGGGGTTCTCCGGTGCTTAGACATCTTATCCCCTATCCAAAGGATAGGGGATAAGATGCCTGATCGCGGGAGTCCCGCCGCTGGGGACCCTTGGGATCTCGCACGCGGCACCCCGTTTGTAATCAGTCCCCGGAGCGTGTTCGCTCCGGGTCTGATTACGGATGACCACAAGGCCGGCGGCGTGTGACGTCACACTCCGCCCCTCAATGCAAGCCTACGGGAGGGGGCGGGATAGCTGTCCCGCCCCCTCCCATGGGCTTGCATTGAGGGGCAGAGCGTGACGTCACACACCGCCGGCCTTGTGGTCGTCCTTAATCAGACCCGGAGCGAACACGCTCCGGGGACTGATTACAAGCGGGATGCCGCGTGCAAGATCGTGGGGGTCCCCAGCGGCGGGACTCCCGCGATCAGGCATCTTATCCCCTATCCTTTGGATAGGGGATAAGATGTCTAAGCACTGGAGAACCCCTTTAAGACCTTGTTTGCAACACATTTTGTTTATGGTTAATGCTCCACTTGCACAGGTTTAACATCCACCACTCCTTGGTTATAATGGTATCCATTAAACATACACAACAGGGGTTTAAATATAGGGGGACAGAGATGTCAGTTGCACCTGAGTCATCGTGCCTGAGGGGGTTCCAAGGCCTTTCTGCCAAACAAGAAGACACCAGTATTATAAATGGTGTATGATAGATGGGGCCTTGTTACAGATGTTGCATTGGTGCTCCAGAGCTACAAGTTATGCATCTGGTATACACTATAAGCTTTTCAATAGCTTCTCATGATGTATAGAATGGAGACAATGAAAGCCGATAGGTGATGGACGCCACTGTTAGTCTACAGCTGACAGATGCTTTCAATGGATGCCTATTATGGCAATCACTTAACATTAGCGTATAAAAATTGATAAAATGCTCATGATACAGTTCCTCACATAAGTGAGTCCACCCCTCACATTTTTGTAAATATTTTATTATATCTTTTTATGTGACAAGACTGAAGAAATGATACTCTGCTACAATGTAAAGTAGTGAGTGCACCGCCTGTATAACAATGTTAATGTTGTGTCCTCTCAAAATAACACAACACTGTCATTAATGTCTAGACCTTGGCAGCAAAATTGAGTCCACCCCAAAGTGGAGATGTCCAAACTGGGCCCAATTAGCCATTTCCCCACCCCAGTGTCATGTGACTTGTTAGTGTTACAAAATCTCACGTGTGAATGTGGAGCAGTTATCTTAAATTTGGTGTTTTCCCTCTTACACTCTCTATTACTGGAAGTTCAACATGGTACCTTATGGCAAAGAACTCTGAGGATCTAAAAAAAATAAAAAAATAAAAGAATATTTGCTCTACATAAACATGGCTTAGACTATAAGAAGATTGTAACTGAGCTTCAGCATGGTGGGCAAGACCATACAGCGATTTCACCGGACAGGTTCCACTCAGAACAGGCCGCGCCATGGTTAACCAAAGAAGCTGAGTGCACATTCTCAGTATCATATTCAGAGGTTGTCTTTGCTGCAGAGGTTAAAGGGGTGGGGTCAAAATGTGAAGGGTGTGATACCATGAGAGACTGAATTTATGGTTAACATATGCTATATGCTTTAGTATTCGGCACTTAGAGACCACCATGTTCATGACATCATGACAATAAATGTCACATTAAAAAATGCCCAGGGTGGCAGTATAACATAAAAATGCCTGTACTCACCTGCTCCTGCAAGTACCGTCTCTGTCATTGCTTCATCTACTGTGCCCTGACACATAGGAAACGCTCACTCAGCCAATCACTAGCTGCAGCCGTGACAATTTTCAGCCGGTGATTGGCTGAGCAGGCATTTCCTGTATGTCAGGACAGAGTAAAGGAAGCACTGACAGTGGGGACTGGCACTGTCTGAATGGCACCGGCATAGAATCAGTGACAGGTGAGTACAGTTTTTTTTTTTCCATATTATGCTGCCTTCTTGGGCATTTTTAAATGTAAGGCCAAGAATATGTTTTGTGTATATATGAGGAGCTTTCACATTGTGCATGATGGGCATGCTAAATATAAACAAAATACTGGATGTGAGTGATCAGTAATGAGTTATTCTATGACTACTGTTTTTGTTTTTACTTTACTTACTTGTAATAAAAGGATGATATAGCCTAAGTCATGAAAGGATGATATAGCATTAATCCACGTTCAGACATTGTGGTTTTTATCCAGATTTAGGCACAGTTTAGGTGGTAATGCACGTGAATGAGGTACCTTATACTCCATAAAAGATCAGTGTGAAATCATGACCATGCCATGTATTGTGTAATCTTCTACATGATTATTATTGAAGTGTCTTCATCAGCATAGAGTTAAAGGGGCACTCCGATGGAAATCTTTTTTTTTTTTTTTTTTTAAATCAACTGGTGCCAGAAAGTTAAACAGATTTGTAAATTACTTCTATTAAACAATCTTAATCCTTCCAGTACTTATTAGCTGCTGAATACTACAGAGGAAATTCTTTTCTTTTTGGAACACAGAGCTGTCTGCTGATATCACGAGCACAGTGCTCTCTGCTGACATCTCTGTTCATTTTAGGAACTGTCCAGAGCAGCATATTTTTCTATGGGGATTTTCTCTAACTCTGGACAGTTCTTAAAATGGACAGAGATGTCAGCAGAGAGCACTGTGGTCATGATGTCAGCAGAGAGCTCTGTGTTCCGAAAAGAAAATCATTTCCTCTGTAGTATTCAACAACTAATAAGTACTGGAAGGATTAAGAATTTTTAATAGAAGTAATTTACAAATCTGTTTAATTTGTGTCATATCAGTCCTGTCGGTAACAATTCCTGAATCTCACAACTAAATCTCCCTCAAAAAAAGTAGTAGCCCTCCTAATATTAACTGGCAATCTGACCATACAGATATATATTATTGGATGCAATTATTATTACTATTGTTTTATGTGAAATAAGAACTGTCTTTCTTATTTTAAATGAATCTGGAAAAACGAAAGCTGAGCTGTGATTTGTTGCTGCAGGCGAATCCGACACATATACCGTATAAACCCTTTCCGTTGCAGATTTCATGCTTTATGCTTCAGAGAAAGTTGTGTAGTTCTTTCCACAGTGTCCTTTGCTGCCACCTCTGTCTGTGTCAGAAACTGTATAGACCATGAGCAAATCCCCATAGCAAACCATTCTGGCTCTGGACAGTTCCTGACACCAACAGAGGTGGCAGCAGAGAACACTGTAGTCAAACTGGAAAGAACTACACAACTTTTTCTGGAGCATACAGCAGATGATAACTACTGGAAGGCTTAAAGGGGTACTCCAGGCATAGAAAAACAGAGAAAATGTATTACAAAAACAGCACCACACCTGTCCTCAGGTTGTGTGTGGTATTGCAGCTTAGTTCCATTAAAGTAAATGGAACCAAGTTGTAATACCACACACAACCTGAGGACCGGTGTGGTGCTGTACTGTTTTTAGAAAAAATATGCTCTGTTTTTCTATTCTGGGATAACCCCTATACGACTTTTAAAGTAATTTACAAGTCTGTATAACCTTCTGGCTAGCTTTTTCCTGTGGAGTACCCCTTTAAATAAATACACATAAATAGTTGAACATGCAGCATGAAGTCTGCAGTAGATCTGCAATATAAAGTCCACAGCAGATCTACAGCATCAAATGCACAGCTGATACAGTATGTATAAATATATGTATACATTTTTATTTATTCTATTATTATACAGATTTGCTGTTCTGGACACTAGGGAAGCTGGGTGACTAAAAATGTTTATAATGGAAGTCATGTTGGTTATCACCCAGCTTTTCCATAGGCAGATATAACTACGAATGACAGATTTTGAAGAACTTTTTCTGAGGGAGGATGTACATTAAATGTGTGCTAATATGTCATGAAAAAGCGTTCAAAATAAAAAATGAAAAACTACTTGAGTCATGTATGCAGCTTCCTGATAAGACTTGGGTTACAAGGTGACTGCGTGGGAATTTCATATTGGGCCGGTACAAATGAATGTATTCTACTGGATTGAAGAGGGTGTTCTCTGAGGTCAATAACCCTTTCCTGGCAGCTCCAAGTAAATGTGGTAGGGGTATTGTATTACAGTTTCAGCTTCCAAAGGAAGGGTTAAGGGACCTTCACCATCCTACCTTTCCCATCCCACAGCCAAAGCATCTTCCAATCATTACCACCCTCCTCCCAGAACATTAATAAACATAAGGATGTGAGCCTTCTCCAGGGCTTACCTTGCTACTTGTGTTAGCTCATTCACTTGGGGGATTTACTTGTGGGTCCTAATAGTGGACAGGGGCTAAGGATACTGTGATTTCTTCCCTGGCCATAGGTTCCACCATGGCTAAGAATGTCAGGGACAGCAGGGCCTTCCTGCTAGTGCTAGTCTTACACCTCGCCAGCATCTCCTTAGCTCAAGTAAGTGTCACCTAATTTCCTTCATTTGTCTCTTCCAGATCACCCAAGTATTGATACAGGTAAGAGATAGCTTTCATTCTAATATATAGGACTAGAGTTTCCGGAAGTGCTATCATCTGCCTGAATATATGTGCAATGTGTACTTATAGCAAGGAAAGTGTTAACTGATTAATAATGTTTTGTTACTTTGTTGGTTGTTTACAAAAGTTTATAGTTCCACATGATACAATGTATACTGAAGTGTTTCCTATTGCATAGTGTTCTGCCCTTAGCTTACTTACAGACCAAGAGTAAGGTAATGGTTTTACGTCAAGAACTTGTAGATTTCTTATGCAGCTAATCCCTCCCGGGCATGCCAATTACATGCCAATTACATGCAAAATACATGCCAATTACATGCCAATTACATGCAAAATACATGCCAATTACATGCCAATTAAACACCAGTTTCATTACTGGAACAGTGATGCAGCTAGCTTTACAACATATAGTGAGTCTGCGAGAAAGTGAGCCACAGGGGGTTGATTGACACTCATGGGAGAAGATGACAAAGATTTAGGCTATCAAGGGGTTAATGAGAATGTATCTCAGGGGCTTTTGTGCTATAAAGGTAGAAACAGTACAGTACTGAGGCTTAGGTGAGAAGCAGTACACATGGATCAAGGAATAAGTAGTGTTCATGCAGCAAAGGTGTTTAGTTATGCAGGGGGGATAAGGGTGCAACGCGGGGTTCCGGAGGTGATCTATGCTTTCTATGGAAGCAGAACATAGGGTCTCAGGTAGAGTTAATGAAAGTCTAGTGCAGAGGTTTGGGCCAGTCCACATCCAAGGGGAAGGACTTGAAGTCGCCCACCCCCTACCTTCCTGCACATAGAGGGGGAGGCAGAGGAGAGACCTCCACCTCACAATGTTCTCTTTGTAAACCCCCTTACAGCCAAAGTAAAAATAGATGGAAGAAAAAAAAAAAAAAAAAAAAAGAGATGAAAACAAGAAAGAGCACATTCATTCTGCCTGCAGGGGCTGAACCCTGAACACTACAGTCATAGCAGGATGAAAGATTCCTAGAATATACCATAGAACAGTGGTCTCCAACCTGCGGACCTCCAGATGTTGCAAAACTACAACTCCCAGCATGCCCGGACAGCCAACGGCTGTCCGGGCATGCTGGGAGTTGTAGTTTTGCAACATCTGGAGGTCCGCAGGTTGAAGACCACTGCCATAGAATATACCACACTGTATAGATAGATCATATTTAACCCCTCTTCTATGCGTAATCTAGAGTATTTATACCAGATGTTGTATGGAAATAGATAAACCCCATAAAGTATAACAACAGTTGTCAATCACATGAGTGGACTACTAAATGATGTTATATTTTATCCATTAACAGACAGTAACCCATTAGATGCCCGCTTGTAAATAGATTGTCACAGTTAACTAATATATATCAGGGATCGATGTATGTTCATTCTACATGTAGTGGACAGATGTGCAAAGCATTGCATACCCTATACCAAATGTATCCTATTGTTTTATCAGAGAGGACCGCCGGGACCCCCTGGACCAGTAGGTCCCCCTGGACCATCAGGAGTTCCTGGCATAGATGGCATTGATGTAAGCATTACATTTCCAACCTATATTGTGCATGCTATATACTTTAGTAACTATATGTGTGTCTACCATCTGATCTATTGTCACTTATGTGTTAAATGTAGCTGTGATCTGTCAATAGAGCTGAATTGTCTTTGCTTCTTCTATAATAGGGAGACCGGGGTCCAGATGGTCCTCCAGGCCCTCCGGTAAGTTTCTCTGACCCTCTAGAGTTTTGATGTTTATTGTATTTTCTTATTACTAATTGGGATTATTTCTCTTATCAGGGTCCAGATGGGGATTCAGGCAAACCAGGATCTCCCGGGTTACCAGGCGAGCCAGGAGCCGATGTGAGTACACCTACTGTTACATGGTGTTTGTAGAGATGGCGGGGTCTTATAAGGGGGAGGGAGGTCCCTGTAGACATCTCTAGGCTGTGTCTGGATAGAGGGCTTGTTGTCTGCTCATAGACTTGTGTTGGAGAGGATGACGGTGGCTCAGATATCACAGAAGACCATGTGAAAGCTCCATTCACCAGGAAGAGTAGTCACAGTGTTCACGTGCATTTACAACTATACGTACATATGGGCAAAAGTTGATTTTGTCAGATGCAGCAGAGCTGAGTTTGTCATTTGGCACAAACAATGAAGTGTCAAAGCTTTGCTACCCTTTAATCTGCTATTCTGTCTATTCTTAGTTATGTGTAAATACTGTATAGAGTTTGACAAAGTTTTTCCTGGATAAAATGTAACGACTTACTCAGGATTAAATGTTTCTAAAATTCAGAAAATAGCGGGGTGCCAATATCTCAAGAAGCTGTATAAAAAGATTACCTCTAAAAGTATTGTCTATAATAGGTTTTATTGGATTAACTAATATGGCCACCATTGTAGCTCGTACAAACTACTTAAAGGGGTACTCTGGTGAAAAACTTTTTTTTTTTTTTTTTTTTTAAATAAACTGGTGCCAGATTTGTAAATTACTTCTATTAAAAAATCTTAATCCTTTCTGTACTTATTAGCTGCTGAATCCTACAGTGGAAATAATTTTCCGTTTGAAACACAGAGCTGTCTGCTGACATCATGAGCACAGTGCTCTCTACTGACATCTCTGTCCATTTTAGGAACTGTCTAGAGTAAAAGGAAATCCCCATAGCAAACATATGCTGCTCTGGTCAGTTCCTAAAATGGACATAGATGTCAGCAGAGAGCACTGTGATCGTGATGTCAGCAGATTTTTTTTAATAGAAGTAATTTACAAATCTGTTTAACTTTCTGTCACCAGTTGATAAAAAAATAAATAAATAAATAAATAAAAGTTTTTCACCGGAGTACCCCTTTAATAAAAGATCTACTCTAGGAACTGAGGGACATGTACTACATACAGTACCTTTGGAAAAGCTGGGTGACACCTTTATGGCCTAGTAGTAAAGATGGCCAGGCTTTATCATATTGGTGTCCATATTAGTTGTCACACAGCTTTCCAGAAAGCAGAAAGCAAATAGACTGCAAGTAGTATGAGCGCTTTATGCTACGGGCTGTGTGATCATCCATTAGTATAGTGACAGTTGCCTAGTCATGTACATTGTGATATATTAGAAAACCTGTCTTATACGTGGAGTATTAACATATGGTATGGGAATGTTCTCCATATCATAGCAGATGACTATATTTGAGAAGTCACATAGCTTCCTGTTCAGCAATGTCTTTCCTCTGATCAAACTGCACGTTTGTCATATTGTCCTGATAGAGTGAGCTTAGGCAGGATATGTCAGGCCTGCGGCTGATGGTAATTATTACAATTACATGGACGGCATACACAATGCGGATAGTATGTGAAGACGCCACACTTTACAGTCTTGTACTTCATGTTACTCCTGTGATTTTAATTATCAATACATGTCGTAGTACTATAAATAAACCACCTTTATTTACATCTTGTATATTTCTGTAGGCTATAAGAAACATTTCTTATAATGAGTTTATATTGCTTAATATATAGATGTCAAAGTACAGATGTGGCTTACTCTACAAATTAAAGGGGTATTCTCAGGGCTCAAGTCCTGCAAGAACTCATGGGAACGGAGTTCCTGCACTTTTTCCCCAGCAGGAACGCAATTCCCATTTGCAGGAGTCCTGCAGGACCAGCCCTTAAAGGGGTACTCTACCCCTAGACATCTTATCCCCTATCGAAAGTATAGGTGATAAGATATCTGATACCGGGGGGTCCTGCTGCTGGGGACCCCTGCGATCTCGGCTGTGGAACCCCAGACATCCGGTACACGGAGCGAGCTTTGCTCCGTGCCGGATGACTGGTGATGCGGGGAAGAGGCTCGTGACAGTAATGCCCCCTCAATACAATTATATGGAAGGGGGCGAGATGGCCGTCACAACCCCTCCTATAGACTTGCATTGAGGGGCCGTGACATCACGAGCCTCCAGTGCGGCACCCGACGCTAAATGAAAGCTAGGTGCAGCAGGGAGAACGTGAGGGTCCCCAGCGGCGGGACCCCCAGATCAGACATCTTATCCCCTATCCTTTGGATAGGGTATAAGATGTCTAGTACCCCTTTAAGTGGAAATCTTGGGTGAGTTCCCACACTTTTTTTTCCCAGGACTTGACCCCTGGGTATTCTGATAAATACATTTTAACTTAAAACAAGTCCCAGGTAGCGGTACACCATGAAAAACACCCACTTACCTGCTACTGATTTGACAGTGATGGTTCTGTTGTTTTGGGGTTCCGGTTCTCTATATTGCCATGTAGAAAAAAGCCTGCTTAGCCAATAACTGGCTGCGGGGGTGGGGCTTTATGGGTTTGCACCTCCACCCTGGGGACTTTTAAATGTGAAAATATTCTTCAGACTGCCCCTTTAGGATGAAACAGCAGACTTACTTTAATAGTAAATAATACATTATAAGAAACATGAATTTCAGTTTGAAGTAGATATCCAAGAATTGAAAACCAGAGCAGTTTTTTCCCCCAAAAAACAGCCCCACACCAGTCATAAGGCTGTATGTGGTATTACAACTTGAATCTATTCACTTTAATGAAACTTAGCTGCAATACCACACACAACCTGAGGACAGGTAGGGGTGCTGTTAGTGGAAGAAATTAGCCCTGTTTTCACATGTTCAGGTTTTCTATTGCAATTATTGATAACAAAGCAAGGTGCAGATCATAAATGGAGGACACATATAATGGAACGACTGGGACTTCTCATTTAAAATGATTCCTGGCTTTATAGCCAATAATTGCAATTGGAAACTAGACAGTGTGAACATGTCACTTTATTATTTATGTCAGGTTTGGCTAACTATGAATAAGAGTTTGTAAAATACTTTAAATAACTAAGTAAACTCTGACCGTGTGGGATAGTATGAATCCATTTACTGGAATGATGTACAATGCAATTAAAATTCACAGCATGTGAAATACTCTGCAATGCAATGACCCCGGCCTTGTCATTCCTAATAAGTCCCATTTAGTGGCACTTTAGCCTTTTGGGGTTTAGGACATCCTGTTACCTGTTGTGGGTGAGAGTGTTCCCATTCTTTGAAGTTTAATAAAGATTTAACCACTTGGAGAGAATATATTTCTACCATTTTTCTCACTTTAATATATTCAGGATTAGAAATATCCGAAAGGGACAAATTCATGTTAACCCCCTGCTCCTTTCCTCCAAGTTTGCAGTGGCTATTATACGCTGAATTTATGTGGACTTTTCCAGGAATAAAAAAATAAATAAATAAATAAAAATTATTTCAAGAAAGCGTACGGCGTGCTCCCAATATGTGATACTCTGACCTCATGTTTCTAAACCGCCATAGAGAAACCAGTTAGTGTTCAGTAAAGTTATTTTGATACTAAGCATATAATATCAGACTGTCACTAGAACATTGATAGGTATGCACCTTCAGCAAGAAAAACAGTTCTTAGTCCCTAAAGCAGCACTGTCAGGAGCTAAACAGGAAAATAAATAGCCACATAGCTAGATATGGCTTCTCAGAAGAATTCTGGGAATACCTTTTTATCTTTATAGATAAAGTTCGGAGATATAAGCATTTATGTTAATATGTAAATGAGGCTTAAGTGTCCTAGGGGCTTTCCCCAGCAAGGCAACGTTTAGTTCACGGTCAGTCAGCCCATCTCTGCTTATTCGCTGCTTCCCTGCCCACTTGCATACACCTGCCTCCCTTTCATTGACAGCAGGCACAGAGGCACCATATAAGAGGAGATGGACTGGCTAATAACCCTGGGCTTTTACTGTGCTGGGGAATGTCCTCTGGGACCTGTTTAGCTTCAGATAGGTCCACTTAAAAGAGTACCTGCCACCAAACTAAACTTTTAATATATTGTTCCTTATGTAATTTTAAGACACTTTGCTATTTACTTGTTGTTAAATTCTCAACCTTTATTTGTTTTTAATGTGATTGAAAAAATGGCCACTAGGTGGCTCTGTTCTATTCCCTGCGCAAGTCAAACAGTTAGTCTGGTCTCCTCCCGGCCTGGCAGGAGAACAAACTCAAAAAATGTGTGCAGGGCATGGCGAGGCACAGCTCTCACAGGCTTCAGTGACATCGCGCCTGCTGGGGAACGCCCACTGTCTCCTGCCGGGAGCTCACACAATGTGAGATAGGGGAAAGGTATGACCCAGAGCTTTTTAAACCTCGGAAATTTTTTTTAAGGGCAGGAGGGGTGTTGGGAGTAGTTAGGGAATATAATCTGGGTAAATTTTGAAAATATGGTTTGATGACAGGTACTCTTTAAATTATATATATCAAAACCTTTTTATATGTCACAGTGATATATAATATCTTTTGATGGATGGGGGTCTGGGTGCTAAAATGAAAGGGCAGACACACTCAGCTGAGCACTGTGCCTCCTTGATTTTGGTTGCATGTCCTAAGCCTTCCTCAGAGTGCCAACAATGTGATGATGGATTTATAGAAACAAGTCTATATGACTTTTTATGGATCCATATAACAAATGTACAGATCTCAAAGGCTAGAATTCAACTTTTTTTTTTTTTTGGGAAAGATGCCAAGAAAAACGCCAATTCTGCCACATGGTGTTTAGATGTTAGCTGTAAATCAATGAAAAATTGCAAAATTCTTTTTCCACTTGGTGTTTTTCAGTTTGCGTTTTTTTTTAATCCTTATGAAATTTTTTCACTCTTTTTTGGCATTTTTCAGCTCCTTGGCGGTTTTGCAAAATCGCAGCATGTTGAGCCTATGGCGTTTTTTCCCCTGAAATCGTGGCGTTTTTTCTCCTATGGAAGTAAAAAAACGCTAGAGAAAAGCGCCATGTGGGTTTTAACTTTGGCGTTTTTGCAGGCAATTTTTATTCTTTTTTGGACTTTAGCGAACAAAAAAATGATGGAGATACTTTTTTTTTTACAAAAATTTCGTAGGGTACCATTAAAAAAAATTATAAAAAAAGAAGCAGTAGTGATGGAAAAAACTGTATTTAAGGAATTAATTTTTTTATAACAAAATTTTCATTAATTTTTAAACAGGGATCAGTTTATGTGTGCGGGCAGGGCACCAAAAATATAGCCAACAATAATAAAAATGTATGTGTGTGTGTGTTTTTTAACTTTTTTTTCCATGATGGGAGTAGTAGTACCTGTACTAATTGACAGTTCTGTATAATGTATAGATGCAGGCAGCCGCTCTTCTGTGATCCCCTGCACTGACGTATATATACACCTATTCATATTTACCGCAGAGAGCTGTGATTGGCCAGATGGTTCCAGCCAATCACAACTCTCTGTGGGAAATATGAATAGGTGTATATATACTTCAGCCAGGGGACCATAGAAGAGTGTCCGGCCACATCTATACATTATACAGAAGGATCAGAACGGACCCGGGGCGATCTGTCAATTAGTACAGGTACTACTACTCCCATCATAGAACAGTCTGTTCCATGCTGGGAGTAGTTGTACTACCTAAAAAATTTTAAAAAGAGTAAGAAAAGTGAAACACACACACACATACACACTTTCTTAAAAATGTATTAAAAGTAATTTTTCCCATCCCTACTGCATCCTTTTTTACATTTTTTTTTGGTACCCAACACATTTTGAAAAAAACGCCAAAGGGGGCAAAAATTCAATTTCAACTCAAATGCAAAACAAAGAGCACAGTGCTAATCTGAACACTTTTTTTTTTTCTAGTAATCAGTGGAGGTATCAACACCTGGACTAACAGTGATCAAAACATATCGCAATGACATATAGGGGGAGATTTATCAAGAAATGTCTATTTTGGATCAAATTTCCACCTTTTTTTTTTGTCTATACTTTGACTAGCGTACACCTTATTCATCAATAATGCGCAGTGTAATGGTGAATAAGGTGCAGCTCTCCTTTAGCTTGAAAAGTTGTCTAACATACACCTTTTCTAAAAAATAGTCAGACCAACAACCAGAGGCCTGGGTTCTTAACCCGTGGTACACGTAGCCATAGGGGTACGCCATGGATTGAGCGTTGGTATGCGAAAGCGATTGTAAAACTACAATTCTCAGCATGCAGTGACAGAAGGGCATGCTCGGACTTGTAGTTATGCAACAGCTGGAGGCACACTGGTTGCAAAACACAGAGTTTGTTAAATAACTCAGTGTTTTCCAACCGTGTGCCTCCAGCTGTGGCAAAACTAAAACTCCCAGCATGCATGGTCTGTCAGTGCATGCTGCGAGTTATAGTTTTGCAACAGCTGGAGGCACACGGGTTGGGAAACACTGAGTTAGAAAAGAGATAATGTTTCCCAGACAGTGGGCCTCCAGTTGTTGCAAAACTACAACTCCCAGCATGCCCAGACAGCTGAAGGGCATGCTGGGAGATGTAGTTTTGCAACAACTGGAGGAGAACAGATTGGGGACCACTGTGTAATGGTCTCCAAACTGTGGCCCTCCAGATGTTGCAAAACTTCAACTCCAAGCATGCCCAGACTGCCTAGGCATGCTGGGAGTTGCAGTTCGGCAACATCTGCAGGGCCAGATGTTACAGAACTACAACTCCCAGCATGCCTGGACTGTCTGGGCATGCTGAGAGTTCTAGTTTTGCAATATCTGGAAGAGCACAGATTGGAGACCACTGCACAGTGGTCTCCAAACTGTGGCCCTCCAGATGTTGCAAAACTACAACTCCCAGCATGTCCAGACAGCCAAAGGCTGTCTGGGCATGCTGGGAGTTGTAGTTTTGAAACTCCTAGAAGCAGCAGCGAAGATTAGTGATGATCTGCACTGCTGCCTCTGATGCCAACACCGCCGCTGCCCCATTGCCTCCCCCATCCCCAGTTTTATAATTACCTGTTCCCGAGGCCCGGGGTCCGCGCTACTTCTGGCTCCTGCGGCGTCCTGCGCAATGACAAGTGACGTACTCAATGCAACGTCACCGTCAGTGCGCACAGTGACAGTTCAGGACGCCGCCGGAGCCAGAAGTAGCGTGGAACCCGGGAACAGGTAATTATAAAACCGGGGATGGGGGAGGCAATGGGGCAGCGGCGGCGGTGGTGGTTGGACTAGGGAGGACCCCAGGACAGGCAGGGGGAGAGAAGCGGGCGGCAGTGGTCTCTGCCCTCACAAAAGCCGCTGCAGTTCATTGATTTAAAGCCCCTGAATATCGGTATAAGTTATCGGCTATCCGCCTGAAAGGTCACAGATTATCGGTATTGGTATCGGCCCTAAAAAAAACGATATCGGTCGAACCCTAGTCCTGGGGGGCTAGCAGAAGTTTTCCCCCACTGGTAACAGTGGGACTTCTGCCAGTTAACCCGCACGATGCTGCGCATTGCCGGGTTAAATGAATGCCGTCTATAGACGGCGGAATGCGCAAAGGACCTGCGCAATTCGCCGTCTATAGACTGGATTCTGAGGGAAGGGGTTAAATGTTGAATTGCTGAAGGTAGGGGGTGTAGCTTTGTGCACAAACTAGCGACTTTTGACAAAAGTCGCAAATGATAAATATGTGACCACTGCATAGTCAAAAAGAAAAAGTTCTACGGGTAGGCAAAAAGAGTGAAACTGTCTATATCAAAAGGTGCATAAAAGTCTCAAAATATGCTGCTTGTGCCAGAACTGTGCAAAAACATAGACAAAAAAAAATGCTCCAAAAGCAATGATAAATCTCCCCCATAGTTTTTAAAATGATGGGTGTCCTTTAGAAACACTCTGGGGAAAAAACTGTTATACTGGGTTAAAGCAAAGGCACAATTGAATCAAAGAATATTAAAGATAGAGACCCTTTGTTATGCACTGCCTTTTTCCCTTCTGGTCCAGACCACATTCAATCTACTCAAAAGCACAGATTTTGGTCTCCTGCTGGACTGGCAGGAGACCAAATTCAGGAAGTGCTGTCTGGCTGTTACGCCGAGCGCTCCGGGTCCCCGCTCCTCCCCGGAGCGCTCACTTCACTCCCTCCGCTGCAGCGCTCCGGTCACGTCCTCTGACCCGGGGCGCTGCGATCCTGCTGCCAGCCGGGATGCGATTCGCGATGCGGGTAGCGCCCGCTCGCGATGCGCACCCCGGCTCCCCTACCTGACTCGCTCCCCGTCTGTTCTGTCCCGGCGCGCGCGGCCCCGCTCCCTAGGGCGCGCGCGCGCCGGGTCTCTGCGATTTAAAGGGCCACTGCGCCGCTGATTGGCGCAGTGGTTCCAATTAGGGTTTTCACCTGTGCACTTCCCTATATTACCTCACTTCCCTTGCACTCCCTTGCCGGATCTTGTTGCCTTAGTGCCAGTGAAAGCGTTCCTTGTGTGTTCCTTGCCTGTGTTTCCAGACCTTCTGCCGTTGCCCCTGACTACGATCCTTGCTGCCTGCCCCGACCTTCTGCTACGTCCGACCTTGCTTCTGCCTACTCCCTTGTACCGCGCCTATCTTCAGCAGCCAGAGAGGTGAGCCGTTGCTAGTGGATACGACCTGGTCACTACCGCCGCAGCAAGACCATCCCGCTTTGCGGCGGGCTCTGGTGAAAACCAGTAGTGGCTTAGAACCGGTCCACTAGCACGGTCCACGCCAATCCCTCTCTGGCACAGAGGGTCCACTACCTGCCAGCCGGCATCGTGACAGTAGATCCGGCCATGGATCCCGCTGAAGTTCCTCTGCCAGTTGTCGCTGACCTCACCACGGTGGTCGCCCAGCAGTCACAACAGATAGCGCAACAAGGCCAACAGCTGTCTCAACTGACCGTTATGCTACAACAGTTGCTACCACAGCTTCAGCAGTCATCTCCTCCGCCAGCTCCTGCACCTCCTCCGCAGCGAGTGGCCGCTCCTGGGATACGCTTATCCTTGCCGGATAAATTTGATGGGGACTCTAAGTTTTGCCGTGGCTTTCTTTCCCAATGTTCCCTGCATCTGGAGATGATGTCGGACCTGTTTCCCACTGAAAGGTCTAAGGTGGCTTTCGTAGTCAGTCTTCTGTCCGGAAAAGCCCTGTCATGGGCCACACCGCTCTGGGACCGCAATGACCCCGTCACTGCCTCTGTACACTCCTTCTTCTCGGAAATCCGAAGTGTCTTTGAGGAACCTGCCCGAGCCTCTTCTGCTGAGACTGCCCTGTTGAACCTGGTCCAGGGTAATTCTTCCGTTGGCGAGTATGCCGTACAATTCCGTACACTTGCTTCAGAATTGTCCTGGAATAATGAGGCCCTCTGCGCGACCTTCAAAAAAGGCCTATCCAGCAACATTAAAGATGTTCTGGCCGCACGAGAAATTCCTGCTAATCTACATGAACTTATTCACCTAGCCACTCGCATTGACATGCGTTTTTCTGAAAGGCGTCAGGAACTCCGCCAAGATATGGACTCTGTTCGCACGAGGCGTTTCGTCTCCTCGGCTCCTCTCTCCTCTGGTCCCCTGCAATCTGTTCCTGTGCCTCCCGCCGTGGAGGCTATGCAGGTCGACCGGTCTCGCCTGACACCTCAAGAGAGGACACGACGCCGTATGGAGAACCTCTGCCTGTACTGTGCTAGTACCGAACACTTCCTGAGGGATTGTCCTATCCGTCCTCCCCGCCTGGAAAGACGTACGCTGACTCCGCACAAAGGTGAGACAGTCCTTGATGTCTACTCTGCTTCTCCACGTCTTACTGTGCCTGTGCGGATGTCTGCCTCTGCCTTCTCCTTCTCTACAGTGGCCTTCTTGGACTCTGGATCTGCAGGAAATTTTATTTTGGCCTCTCTCGTCAACAGGTTCAACATCCCAGTGACCAGTCTCGCCAGACCCCTCTACATCAATTGTGTAAATAATGAAAGATTGGACTGTACCATACGTTTCCGCACGGAGCCCCTTCTTATGAGCATCGGATCTCATCATGAGAGGATTGAACTTTTGGTCCTCCCCAATTGCACCTCGGAGATTCTCCTTGGACTTCCCTGGCTTCAACTTCATTCCCCAACCCTGGATTGGTCCACTGGGGAGATCAAGAGTTGGGGGTCCTCTTGTTCCAAGAACTGTCTAAAACCGGTTCCCAGTAACCCTTGCCGTAACTCTGTGGTTCCTCCAGTAACCGGTCTCCCTAAGGCCTATATGGACTTCGCGGATGTTTTCTGCAAAAAACAAGCTGAGACTCTACCTCCTCACAGGCCTTATGATTGCCCTATCGATCTCCTCCCGGGTACTACTCCACCCCGGGGCAGAATTTATCCTCTCTCTGCCCCAGAGACTCTTGCCATGTCCGAATACGTCCAGGAGAATCTAAAAAAGGGCTTTATCCGTAAATCCTCCTCTCCTGCCGGAGCCGGATTTTTCTTTGTGTCCAAAAAAGATGGCTCCCTACGTCCTTGCATTGACTACCGCGGTCTTAATAAAATCACGGTTAAGAACCGCTACCCCTTACCCCTCATCTCTGAACTCTTTGATCGCCTCCAAGGTGCCCACATCTTCACTAAATTGGACTTAAGAGGCGCCTATAACCTCATCCGCATCAGAGAGGGGGACGAGTGGAAAACGGCATTTAACACCAGAGATGGACACTTTGAGTATCTGGTCATGCCCTTTGGATTGTGCAATGCCCCTGCCGTCTTCCAAGACTTTGTCAATGAAATTTTTCGTGATCTGTTATACTCCTGTGTTGTGGTATATCTGGACGATATCCTAATTTTTTCTGCCAATCTAGAAGAACACCGCCAGCATGTCCGTATGGTTCTTCAGAGACTTCGTGACAACCAACTCTATGCCAAAATTGAGAAATGTCTGTTTGAATGCCAATCTCTTCCTTTTCTAGGATATTTGGTCTCTGGCCAGGGACTACAGATGGATCCAGACAAACTCTCTGCCGTCTTAAATTGGCCACGCCCCTCCGGACTCCGTGCTATCCAACGCTTTTTGGGGTTCGCCAATTATTACAGGCAATTTATTCCACATTTTTCTACCATTGTGGCTCCTATCGTGGCTTTAACCAAAAAAAATGCTGATCCCAAGTCCTGGCCTCCTCAAGCAGAAGACTCCTTTAAACGACTCAAGTCTGCCTTTTCTTCGGCTCCCGTGCTCTCCAGACCTGACCCTTCCAAACCCTTCCTATTGGAGGTTGATGCCTCCTCAGTAGGAGCTGGAGCTGTTCTTCTACAAAAAAATTCTTCCGGGCATGCTGTCACTTGTGGTTTTTTCTCTAGGACCTTCTCTCCAGCGGAGAGGAACTACTCCATCGGGGATCGAGAGCTTCTAGCCATTAAATTAGCACTTGAGGAATGGAGGCATCTGCTGGAGGGATCAAGATTTCCTGTTATTATCTACACCGACCACAAGAACCTCTCCTACCTCCAGTCGGCCCAACGGCTGAATCCTCGCCAGGCCCGGTGGTCTCTGTTCTTTGCCCGATTTAATTTTGAGATTCACTTTCGTCCTGCCGATAAGAACATTAGGGCCGATGCTCTCTCTCGTTCCTCGGATGCCTCAGAAGTTGATCTCCCTCCGCAACACATCATTCCACCTGACTGCCTGATCTCCACTTCTCCTGCCTCCATCAGGCAGACTCCTCCAGGAAAGACCTTTGTTTCTCCACGCCAACGCCTCGGAATCCTCAAATGGGGTCACTCCTCCCATCTCGCAGGTCATGCGGGCATCAAGAAATCTGTGCAACTCATCTCCCGCTTCTATTGGTGGCCGACTCTGGAGACGGATGTTGGGGACTTTGTGCGAGCCTGCACTATCTGTGCCCGGGATAAGACTCCTCGCCAGAAGCCCGCTGGTTTTCTTCATCCTCTGCCTGTCCCCGAACAGCCTTGGTCTCTGATTGGTATGGATTTTATTACTGATTTACCCCCTTCCCGTGGCAACACCGTTATTTGGGTGGTCGTTGATCGATTCTCCAAAATGGCACATTTCATCCCTCTTCCTGGTCTTCCTTCTGCGCCTCAGTTGGCTAAACAATTTTTTGTACACATTTTTCGTCTTCACGGGTTGCCTACGCAGATTGTCTCGGATAGAGGGGTCCAATTCGTGTCTAAATTCTGGAGAGCTCTCTGTAAACAACTCAAGATTAAATTAAATTTTTCCTCTGCATATCATTCCCAGTCCAATGGACAAGTAGAAAGAATTAACCAGATCCTGGGTGATTATTTGCGACATTTTGTTTCCTCCCGCCAGGATGACTGGGCAGATCTCCTTCCATGGGCCGAATTCTCGTATAACTTCAGGGTCTCTGAATCTTCCTCCAAATCCCCATTTTTCGTGGTGTACGGCCGTCACCCTCTTCCCCCCCTCCCTACCCCCTTGCCCTCTGGTCTGCCCGCTGTGGATGAAATTTCTCGTGACCTTTCCATTATATGGAGAGAGACCCAAAATTCTCTCTTACAGGCTTCTTCACGCATGAAGAGGTTCGCGGATAAGAAAAGAAGAGCTCCCCCCGTTTTTTCCCCTGGAGACAAGGTATGGCTCTCCGCTAAATATGTCCGCTTCCGTGTCCCTAGCTACAAGTTGGGACCACGCTATCTTGGTCCTTTCAAAATTTTGTGTCAAATTAATCCTGTCTCTTATAAACTTCTTCTTCCTCCTTCTCTTCGTATCCCTAATGCCTTTCACGTCTCTCTTCTCAAACCACTCATCCTCAACCGTTTTTCTCCCAAATCTGTTCCTCCCACTCCTGTTTCCGGCTCCTCGGACGTCTTCTCGGTCAAGGAAATTTTGGCTGCCAAAAAGGTCAGAGGGAAAAATTTTTTTTTAGTAGACTGGGAGGGTTGTGGTCCTGAAGAGAGATCCTGGGAACCTGAGGACAACATCCTTGACAAAAGTCTGCTCCTCAGGTTCTCAGGCTCCAAGAAGAGGGGGAGACCCAAGGGGGGGGGTACTGTTACGCCGAGCGCTCCGGGTCCCCGCTCCTCCCCGGAGCGCTCGCTTCACTCCCTCCGCTGCAGCGCTCCGGTCACGTCCTCTGACCCGGGGCGCTGCGATCCTGCTGCCAGCCGGGATGCGATTCGCGATGCGGGTAGCGCCCGCTCGCGATGCGCACCCCGGCTCCCCTACCTGACTCGCTCCCCGTCTGTTCTGTCCCGGCGCGCGCGGCCCCGCTCCCTAGGGCGCGCGCGCGCCGGGTCTCTGCGATTTAAAGGGCCACTGCGCCGCTGATTGGCGCAGTGGTTCCAATTAGGGTTTTCACCTTTGCACTTCCCTATATTACCTCACTTCCCTTGCACTCCCTTGCCGGATCTTGTTGCCTTAGTGCCAGTGAAAGCGTTCCTTGTGTGTTCCTTGCCTGTGTTTCCAGACCTTCTGCCGTTGCCCCTGACTACGATCCTTGCTGCCTGCCCCGACCTTCTGCTACGTCCGACCTTGCTTCTGCCTACTCCCTTGTACCGCGCCTATCTTCAGCAGCCAGAGAGGTGAGCCGTTGCTAGTGGATACGACCTGGTCACTACCGCCGCAGCAAGACCATCCCGCTTTGCGGCGGGCTCTGGTGAAAACCAGTAGTGGCTTAGAACCGGTCCACTAGCACGGTCCACGCCAATCCCTCTCTGGCACAGAGGGTCCACTACCTGCCAGCCGGCATCGTGACACTGGCCATAGGCAGTGAATAGCACTCGCTCTATGCTTGTGTATGAAACAGGCATAGAGCTATTCACTGCCTATGGCCAGACCACACTTCCTGAGTTTGGTCTCCTGCCAGTCCAGCAGGAGACCAAAGTCTGTGCTTTTGAGCAGACGGAATGCAGTCTGGACCATAAGGGAGACCCCTAGTGGCCATGAAAGTGATTTTTTTTTTTTACAGGGGGTAAATTACAAATCTTATTTATTTTACCTGCTGTATCATATGTGTAAAAATAATTGGTGTTATCTTTAGATTCAGGACTTAATGGGGTACTCCCCTGGAAAACAATTTTTTTTTTATCAACTGGTGCCAGAAAGTTAAACAGATTTGTAAATTACTATTAAAAAAATCTTAATTCTTTCAGTACTTATCAGTTGCTGTATGCTCTACTAGAAGTATGCTCCACAGTGCTCTCTGTTGACACCTATGTCCATGTCAGGAACTGTCCAGAGCAGGATAGGTTTGCTCTGGGGATTTGCTCTTACTCTGGATAGTTCCTAAAATAGACAGAGGTGTCAGCAGAGAGCATTGTGGTCAGACAGAAAGGAAATTCAAAAACTCCTGTGGTGCATACAGCAGCTGATAAGTACTGGAAGGGTTAAGTTTTTTAATTAGAAGTAAATTACAAATCTGTTTAATTTTCTGAAACCAGTTGGTTAAAAAAATAATAATAATGTTTTCCAGTGGAGTACCCCTGTAAGGTGCTCCTATATAGTGGATATATATGTTGGGTTAAGCCTATGCTTAATGTATGGCGTCCTCCCGATTCTGTTGCTTGAGAGAAGTCGTGATTGATTTTCACTGCCAACCCTTTTGTAGCTTACCCCTCCCCCTCTCCATTGAGAACACGTGAACGTTTGGCTCTGTACAAGTATGTGGAGGTCAGGAGAGATAACTGTTGGCTGAAAAAAGACAGGTATTATAAATATAGGGGGACCTTTAGATCATCTTGCTGTCATTTGCACTCAGGGCAGTATCTGGTGTTGGGTTGGGTGACCAGACTATTGATTTATAATGAATTATGAAGAAGGCCTGCTGAGGAAACTCTGCTATAAGTTATAAAACATATTCAAATAGTTTTCTGGTTACTGTATATGTAAATCCCTTATATAAATTTAAACTTATGTAAGTCTTATTTGAAGCCACATTGATGTAAATCAGCAACTGTATATTGGGTTACAATACTAACTAACACAAGCTAGAGGGCACTGCTGTGGAGAAAGACCAATAATGTCAGAATGTACTATGGAGGCTAGCGTGGAGGCTAGCGTCACTATAGCAATGCGGAGTCCTGATGCCTGTGGGTCCGGAGGTGATGGGAACCAAGAAACCCGAAGTCACTCAATAGCATACATAGAGAGACAAAAAGGTACCCGCACTCACCGCAAGGGAACAGCAGACCGACTTCTATGGCATCTTGGACAGATCCGACTTCAGGCTGACAGCAGGGCGCTCAGAGTGGAGGCGACTACTGGCAAAGTTTCACGCAGATCGCACTTCTTCCAGCCTCGTGCGCGTAACTTTGCTGGCAGTCGTCTCCACTCTGTGCGCCCTGCTGTCAGCCTGAAGTCGGATCTGTCCGAGATGCCATAGAAGTCGGTACCTTTTTGTCTTTCTATGTATGTATATTGGGTTCTTCTGTGTCTTCAATTTTAGTTTAAGGTGGCCTTTAGTTACGAATCAGCCCAATTCTGTGTACTGGAAAAGTAGGATGAAGTAAAAATGCAGAAAATAGGTAAAAATAAACAGCTGTTTGCTTTAGAATCTGGGTGTACGTATTTATCGGCATATAACATGCATTTTTTAGGCTAAAATGTTTAGCCTAAAGTCTATCTGCGTGTTATATGCCGATAAGCCGCTGCAGTTCAATGATTTAAAGCGGGTGCTTTAAATCAATGAACTGCAGCGGCTTTTGCAGGTGCAGAGACCTGCCGTCGCTGCCGGCTTCTCTGCCCCTGCCTGTCCTGGGGTCCAGAGACTGCCGGCGCCGCTGCCCCGTTGCCTCGCCCATCCCCGATTGTATAATTACCTGTTGCCGGGGTCGGGTCTGCGCTGCTTCAGGCCTCCGGTGTGGCGTCCCCTGCGTCGTTGCTATGCGCTGCGCAATAACGAGTGACGTCACGTTGAAGACGTCACTCGTCATTGCGTCTTGCAGCGGATAGCAACGATGCAGGGGATGCCACACCGGAGGCCAGAAGCAGCACGGACCCCGGCAACAGGTAATTGTACAACCGGGGATGGGGGAGGCAATGGGTGCCCCTGCCCCTTCTCTCCTCCTGGCTATCAGCGCCTCTGCTCCATTGCTGGCGCTGCTTCTCTCCCTCTGGCTATCGGCGCCAGCAATGGGGCAGCAGCGCCGATAGCCAGGGGGAGAGAAGGGGCGGTGGTGCCGATAGCCAGGGGGAGAGAAGCGGCAGCAGGGCTCTAGACCCCAGGAAAGGCAGGGGGAGAGAAGCAGGCAGTGACGGCCTCTCTCTCTCTACCTTTCCTGGGGGCTTCTGCGGGGTCAGAAACAGTGTATCGGGGTATACACATGCACACACATGCACCCTCATTTTACCAAGGATATTTGGGTAAAAAAACTTTTTTTGGGTAAAATGAGGGTGTGTGTTATAGGCCAGTGCGTGGTATACCCCGATAAATACGGTAACTTAAGATAAATCAGTAAGATTACAGGCAGTTCGACAGAAAACAGACAATACATTGTAGGGGCACAAAGTACCTTATGATACACTCAGCTCTGCCACTTTGCATTCTTTCATGTTTTAACAGCTGCAGATACTAAGTAAAACCACATGGTGCCAGCAATGGCTAAATCTACTAAAGATATACGCTAGTAAAGTAAACTAACAGGATGCAGGGAATTCTACACTGGGATATTCTTAAATCTGATGCTCAAATAAATATGTTTGTAAAGGCCTGAGGATGCCGATCCCACTAGGGGTGCATGCACAACACGTTTTTGCTATACAGTTCCCATATCAGGTTTTTAAAAAATAAACTTATTTAATCAGGTTGCATCCGTTTTTAAGAAAATAAAAAACATATACTGTTCTAGTACAGTTTGACAACTGGACAATAAAACGTGTTAGACTATGGTTTTGGGTACGGGTAAAAAACCAGACAAAACCGTATAAGACGCAAAATGGACTAAACCGGATGATGCGTATGACATACGGTTTGCAATGTTAAGTTAATGCATACGGTATTCTATATGGTTCCATACAGTTTTTAACTAGAAACTGTATACGGGAACTGTATAGCAAAAACGTGGTGTGCATGCACCCTAATACAGAAAATATCTCAGGGTGGGGTAGCATCCACATATCCGTAATATAGCCTTGTGTTTTTGTCTTTATTATAGATGCAAGTCCTAGTCTATCCATAGGTCTAGAGACCCTAACTGAAAGCATCATACTGATCTATAATGCTTTCAGTTTAGGCCATCAGACCTGCGGGTGGGCTGGGACCTATGTCCATAGTAAGGACGGAAACACACATTGGTATTACAGATGTTTGAATGCAGCCATAGCAATAGATATTTAGTGTTACTCTTAAGGCATTGTACTAAGTAGCTTTATTTTGCGCACTCTAATACGATTCTGATAAGAATGTGGTTGGTTATTTGGAAAGTAACTGACATGGTGCTGAAAACGAGTGCAGTAAAATACTATATTTCTTTCTCTTAGAATTGGAAATTAGAAGAATGATGTTCAAGTAGGTTTAGAGATTACCTAGCTGTAGAAATATTGCACACAGATAGATGCTTAAAGATGCTAGAGATGTCAAGAGATGTAGATGCTGTAGATGACGCAGTCATTGTTGTATACTAGTGTATATCCTCTCTTGATTCCTCTATGCACATGCAATGCCTTTGTCATCCATTAGATGGCACTCAGGTAGTGCGCTTCCCTATCCGTTCTTGTTTGGTTTCTTGTAGTTTTGTATGTTGTAACTGGTCTTTCGAGACTCTTGCCGTTACTCATCTAGATTATATATATTTCAGTTTTTAGACAACGGCAATATTTGTTATTTTTTTAGCCGAGTCGAGTGAGTTATTTTTAAAGTGTGCCTGATGACCTTGGGTTCGTGTAGAAAATTCACACAAAAAGTTATATATGTGTCTGACATTTGAGCTAATTTTGGTTGTATTTTTCTTGGCATGTTCACTGCTGTTACTGTACACTTGTCTTGACATATTCTATTTGTTCAGTATTATTGTTGGATATTAACATTTCCTGCATCATTGATGCAAAACTGGGCGGCTGGCTTATGACAATCCAGTTTTTACCTGCAGTCCTTGAGGGGAGTTTATCTAGCTGTTTTACAGCTGTTGCCCATAGCAACCAATCACAGCTCAGCTTTCACTTCTCTTCAGGGCCGGACTGGGCCCAAAAATAGGCCCAGGCATTTTAGAATAAGCAGCTTATTTTTTGGTGGGGGGCTGACTACTGGGACCCTGACCAATCACCTCATTTCAAGTGGCTCTACAGCTATTGCAAAGCTACAATTCCTATCATTTCTGGAGAGCCTCAAGCATTATGGGAGTTGGTGCATAGTAGTTCCTTGGTGCACGGTAGTTCCTTCCTGTTCTGCCACCACCTGGTGGTGGCAGAACAGGAACTAGCTACCGTGCACCATGACTAACAATGTGTCAATAAAAATACATTGATGCTATCCTCAATCTGACGTCTGATCCATAGTGGTGGCACCGGAGCAGGGCAATTTTTTCCTATATTTATTACAGCAGTGATGGGACAGTCAGGAGAATACACAATTATATCAGTGACCTGAGTGATGTCTTTTATGTTGGTCCAGACACCAGGATTTCTTCCAGCTACATCTTTTCTGCTGAGTCTGATGCCTGGACATCATAGGTTCATCACTTTGTCAGCAGATCCTCATCCTCTATATGAAGACATTAATCATTATAACACTGCCAAACACTGTGCCCCCTAAATATAATCCTGACACACATTGTACCCGTAATACTAATACTGCCACACACTGTTTCTTCTCAATTCGGCTGAACCCTACCCCTGCACTGTCCTCCTCCAGATCCCTCTGTCCTTCTCCATTCTCCTCCTCCAGGCTAGTGTAGACTGCGAGTATTTGAAATGCAAATTTTTACCGCGAATATCAACACTTCACGATTTTGCGAATATTTAGAATATAGCGCTATATTTTCATAATGACGAATATTAGTTTTTTTTCTTCACAGTATACATCACAACAATGATGTGTACTATGTAAAAAAGTGATAGTTAGTGTTAGGGTAGGTTCGTTTAGCAGATAGGTTGTAGTGTAGGGTATAGTGTTAGTTGAAAAGATATAATCACGCATGCACACTATATGAATTTCATTGCGATTTTCGCATGAAAAAAAGTGAATGAACATACCGAATATGCGAACATAGGACGTATATTCATCCTTATATTTGCAAAATATCGTGAATTGGAATATGGCCCATGCCGCTCATCACTACTCCAGACCTCTCTGTCCTCCTCCATCCTCCTCCTCTGTCCTCCTCCATTTACCTCCTCCAGACCCCTCTGTCCTCCTCCATCCTCCTCCTCCAGACCCCTCTGTCCTCCTCCATCTTCCTCCTGACCCCCCTGTCCTCCTCCACCCTCCTCCTCCAGACCCCTCTGCCTTCCTCTGTCCTCCTTTTCCAGACCCCTCTGTCCTCCTCCTCTAGACCCCTGTATTCCTCCATCCTCCTCCTCTAGACCCCTGTATTCCTCCATCCTCCTCCTCCAGACCCCTCTGTCCTCCTCCATCTTCCTCCTGACCCCCCTGTCCTCCTCCACCCTCCTCCTCCAGACCCCTCTGCCTTCCTCTGTCCTCCTTTTCCAGACCCCTCTGTCCTCCTCCTCTAGACCCCTGTATTCCTCCATCCTCCTCCTCTAGACCCCTGTATTCCTCCATCCTCCTCCTCCAGACCCCTGTCCTCCTCTATTCTCCTCCTCCAGACCCCTCTGTCCTCCTCCTCTAGACCCCTGCATTCCTCCATCCTCCTCCTCTAGACCCCTGTATTCCTCCATCCTCCTCCTCCAGACCACTGTTCTCCTCCATTCTCCTCCTCTAGACCCCTCTGTCCTCCTTCATCCTCCTCCAGACCCCTCTGTCCTTCTCCTCTGTCCCCCCTCCAGAAACCTCTGTCCTCCTTAATCCCCCTTCTTCAGATCCCTCTGTCCTCCTCCTCTAGACCCCTCTGTCCTCCTCCCCCATCCTCCTCCAGATCCTCTGTCCACCTCCATCCTCCTCCTCTAGACCCTCTGTCCTCCTCCCTCCTCCTTCTCCTGAACCCTCTGTCCTTCTCCATCCTCCTTCTCTAGACCCTCTTCTCTAGACTTCTCTGTCCTCCTCCATCCTTCAGACCCCTTTGTCCTCCTCCATCCTCCAAACCCTTCTGTCCTACTGCATTCTCCTCCTCCAGATCCCTCTGTCCTCCTCCATCCTCCTCCTTAAGATCCCTCTTTCCTTCTCCTCCAGACCCCTCTGTCTTCCTCCATCTTCCTCCTTTCTCCTCCGTCTTCCTCTTCCAGACCCCTCTGTTCTCCTTTGTCTTCCTTCTCCAGACCACTCTGTCCTCCTTCCTCCTTCTCCCTCCTTTGTCCTTTTCCATCCTCCTCCTTCAGACCCCGCTATCAACCACTGCCCTCCTTTTCCAGACCCTCTGTCCTCCTCCGTCCTCTTTCTCCAGAACCCTCTGTCCTTCTTCATCCTCCTCCAGACCCCTCTGACCCTTCTTTTCCCTGCACTTCCAGACTCTCTTGCTCTCCTTTCCTTCTCCTTCTCCCCCCCAACCCCTAATTATTTTTCCTGGTTCCTCTGTTACACCCCCCCACTCAAATGACCGCAAGACTCCTCTGCCTCCTCCCCAAACCCCTAACTAAGTCCTCTCCAGGCTTCTCTGTCCCCCTCCCCCAGACCACTAAGTATAATATATGTGTAAATAATTGGTGTATGTATGATAGATGTGTGTAAGTATGATAGATGTGTGTATGAAATACACATCTATAATACATACATCCATACATCTATAGTTCATGTATCTATCATGCATACACACATCTATCATCCTTATATTATGTATACACAGATCATTTGTACATACATCTTTCAGACACACACACACAACATTCATACATACACACATCATTCATACATACATACATACATATATACATAATCCATAC
This sequence comes from Hyla sarda, assembly GCF_029499605.1. NCBI lineage: Eukaryota > Metazoa > Chordata > Amphibia > Anura > Hylidae > Hyla > Hyla sarda. The sequence goes on along the minus strand of NC_079191.1, from coordinate 199,583,921 downwards.
ATACACACATCATACATTTTTCAGAAACACATCATACATACATAATACATACAGACATATATCTATCTATCATACACACATAATTCATACATACATAATACATACACACATCATACATACATTTTACACACACACTCACACACACACACACATCATACATACAGCCAGTAGACTAGCAGTTTCAATTGGATTATGCAAGCTGACATTTTATGAAAAGGCTACAGATCGTCTTTAATTTTCTAAGTGCTGTGCAGCCATGTTTTTGTGTTTAGTAATATCTTAAGTTTTCCTTATTTGTTCTCCAACATTCATAACTACTCATGGCTGTCAGTGCAGTTGTTGTCATTTGGTTTCACAGACTCCTAAATGTTAATTTTCCTAGTTATGGTCAGGTATAGCAGCTTGTCATTTCCTCCTGGCAAAATAAAACTGGATACTAACCTTGTATGTGCTGAAATTATACTAATGAGTTTTCATTGTCACATGACTGCTGCATGTGAGATGTCCCCTAGCTTTGTGTACCTTATCGGCTTTCTGGTGATTTCCGGGGACAGAGGAGTTCTATAGCAGCCAGGGGCCGTGTGAAGCCCCCAGGCCTTCCATGGGTATCTGAGTACCCAGCAGTTCTGCATAGGCAGAATGCACTGCGTTTTAGTAGTAGTACACTGTATTATACCATGATCTGCTTACTGCTGGCAAAGTCCCTTTGTGGGACTAGTAAAAAGTAACATAATAAAAATAAAGATACAATGTAAATAAAAGAAAATGTCATAAAATAATCCCCCCACCCACCAAAAATGTAAAATGTATTTTACCTTTATAGCCCCTTTTTGTGCATAAAACATAAAAAATACACATATATGATACAACCATGTCCGCAACAATGCGAACAATAAAATTATTTAATTTTTTGACCCGCACATTGAATGCTGTAAACAAAAAGAAACAAACACACAAATGCCATTAATGCTGTATTTTGTTAATACATAAAACATAAAAAAACAAGCGCGCGATAGCTTAGTCAGGCAAAAAATATAAAGGCTGTTTTGTAATATGTTTATATTGTAGTAAAAAACTAAATATATGCATTGGGTATGGCTGTAACCATACTGATCCACAGAATACAGCTTAAGGGCTCTTTCACACGAGCCGATTTCTTTGCACGTTTCCTGCTGCGTATTTTAAAGGGGGCGGGCTCTCTGCGGCTGTCTGCAGAAGATTTTCCGCAGGAAAATCCACCGAAGCCCCTTTGAAGTCAATAGAGTCTGTGGCGGATTTTCCGCAGCGGAATTCCACAGCGGAAGATCTACTTAGGACAGCCGGGAAGAGCCCGCCCCCTTTTAAATACACAGCTGGAAACCCGCAAATAAATGCTCTTGTGTGAATGTGCCCTAAAGGTAGAGTCACACGTGCCATATTTTGCTGCATATTTTCATATCCATTGAGGTCAATAAGTAGCATCATACGCAGCTGATTTTGCTACCCATTGCATTCAATAGGCTGAGAAATACGCAGCAAAATACGGCATGTGGGACCCTACCCATAAAAAGGTACTCGGTCCCTAGACATCTTTCCTTTGGAACCTTAGGGGATAAGATGTCTGATCGCTGGGGTCTGGCCGCTTGGAACCCCCAGTGATCTCTGTGCAGTCACCCGGAGTTCTCAACATTGTGTTGTTGGGGGGGGGGGGGGGGGGGGGGCAATTTATCACCCATGCACCTGATGTATTTTAAAACTTTGCACCATTTTTTTATTTTGTCATGTCTATCTATGTTAAAATGAATGGCAGAACATTGTATTAGTTCAGAGTATTGTCTTTTACAACTTTAATGCAACTGATTACAAAAAACTTAAAACAGAAGGAAATGTCAACTAAACTGCATCAAATAGGGCAAGAAAGCAAGAGTGTGAACAGTTAAGAGAGCCTTGAGGTGTCATCCTCCATCTTATGTTCCAGACACCGTTGACTCGACTGTATAGCATTTCTCTCCTGGTGTGAATAGAGAACTGCTCATAGAAAGTCCAAACATAGTCCAAAATATATTTATAGTTAAAAAAAAAAAAGATACAAATTCTATGCATTAGTAACATTTTAGCATTTTAAATGGGCAAAAACATTTTTTGCCACTAAAATTATTTTCAAATTTTGGAAATTGTGAGTAAAAAAGATAAAATTGCGTGAAACATTATGTCTCTTGTCTTTATTACAGCGTGATTACAGTGTAGTTACATCAGATGGCCATGTGTTCAAAGGCTTTTGTTATAATGTAAGAATAGTGCTATAAATTACATGTAGCATCTCCATGATGACAAATTACTGAATACTATTTGTATTACATTCTCTATAGATTAGAATCACTTGACGGCCGTTAAAACACATTTTTTTGTATTGGAAAAAACACCCCATCATCTGTGAAATGTCAGAATTGTGAATACAATTAGTGCTGGTAATATTATGGGCATTTTTTAAGAATGTTTTGAAATCCAGCAGGCTTTTTTCAGTCTTTATATTTCATAGCATTAGGCTAGGATTTTACACTATATCGATGTATTATATTAAGGCTGAAGAATAGATTGTTAAGACAAGTATGTATCTTATACAAAGTATTCGAGGAATCATAATGAACTTTAATATTTACTTATGTCTAAACATTGACGAGTATTCAAAACTTTTGAGATATTTTCAATGTATCACTTTCTATAGTTAAAATTATGATTAAAATTATTTTATTTGCACCATAAAAGAAGTATGGGAAATCGAAATGTGTCAGTGTCTCCCATGGTTTTGGCTTTGACTCTTCAAGTTTAGCAATCTGAAAAATAAGCATCATATAGCATTTATGTATTATCATATCTATATGTTTAAAAGGAATCTGTCAGCTATATTTGCTGGAAAGAGCTGAATACACTGTTGGATAGCTGTTAGGCTATAAAAGAAAACTGTACCTCTCCTCAAGGTGATGTTGGGTGCCAGACTTTAAAAATAGCTGTTTTATTCTTCAACCAAGTGCTCAAGTGTCACAGGCCGGCACACCTCCTTGCTTGCCCACACCTCCTAGCCCTTCCTTTTTTGTCATACATGGCTCTGTACACATCGGTCGGGAGGGGGGGGGGGGGAGGCGGTGGTGCCTGCGAGGAAAGGTGCACTACCTAATATTTATTTTAAATATGAAGTATAACTTAGACTTAAATTGTTTTTTTTTTTTTTGTCTATTATCACAGGGACTGACTGGACCTGAGGGAATCCCTGGGCCTTCTGGACCAAGAGGTCAAAAGGTTAGTCTTTTGAAAATGTAGCCATTAGTGTTGCTCACGAATATTCGCAATTCGAATATTATTCGCGAATATCGCATATTCGCGAATTCGCGAATTTCGCGAATATAGCGCTATATATTCGTAATTACGAATATTCTTTTTTTTTTATTTTTTTTTTTTCACAGTACACATCACAGTGATCATCCCTCTCTGCTTCCAGCTTGTGTGGTGTAAAGAAGGCTCTAATACTACTGTGTGAGACTGGCGTGCGAAAATTCGCATATGCTAATTTTCGCATATGCTAATTTTCGCACATGCGAAAATTAGCATATACGAATTTTCGCATACACGAATTTTCGCATATGCGAAAATACAAGGAGAATATAACGAATATGCGAATATTCGCGAATATATGCCGAATATTCGCCCATATATTCGCGAATATTCGCGAATTCGAATATGGCCTATGCCGCTCAACACTAGTAGCCATATTTAAGAAATAGAGAATGAGGAAATCATACATGTTAGTGTCTATTCACACGGTGGAATTTCTGCCTCAAATTAAAGCCCATAAACTTCTATGAGATTCCGCATTCCCATTCACACTGCTGAATTTTTTTGTGGCCATTTTCTGGCTGTTTATGGATGAAAATGGAGCAGTAAATAAAATACAGCCATATTTTTTTCTGTGTGCTTGTGCGGGTGTGTGTATATGTCTAGTTTAAGTTAAAACTGTCTAAGACCTAGGCGGTTTTTATTTATCTCCACCAAACAACCTACCCCCGTGTTTGGTGATAGATTTTCTTTCCGGTTTTACCTCTGCTGGTAAAGTAAAACATTTTGGTGATAGCATTGTATTTGATTAATGCCGCCTTCAGCAAAGGTCAGCAACTGATCCTCCTACTTCAATATACTTATTGTGAAAATTGTGAAATAATATGTACTCTAACTACGTATATTTTCTTTTTTTTTTTTTCAGGGTGAGCCTGGACTGCCAGGTTCTCGTGGTTTGTCGGTAAGAAAAAAATAAGAGTCAGACAAATGGATTTTCATCTCAATTTGTGAAAACACTTAACATACCTGAATAACAACTATTACCCAGTGGTTAAAGGCCAGGAATTATTGAATTTTCTTAGGGCAAAATTCACATTGCAAGCCAGTTAACACACTTAAAGGGAAACTAACAGGCTGTTCAACCGCACTAAACCCAACATACTGAGTTATAATACGGGTGAAAAGCATTAAAATGAGGGATTTTTTTTTACATGAATTCATGAAGTATCGCCAGAGTTATAGGTCTTTATTCTTCTAGTTCTAGTTCTTCTAGTTTTCTAGAGCGTGCTCTGCTCTGAGCAAAGTGCAGGACAGCAGGGCGCAGGCACGGTCAGGCTCATATGTCCTAGCGATGTGAGAGTGAAAACTTTTGAATATTCATTATGGGGGCTGGAAACATTGAGGAGGTAGGGGAGCGTGGCAAGTCGGCTCCCTGCCTCCCAGCCATCATTCTGCAGAACTGCACAATAGAACTAGAAAGATAAAGATGTTTACCTCTGGCAAGACTACACCAATTCATGTCAGTAACCCCTCATTTTAATGCTGTTCACCCACAGTATAACCCAATATTTTGAGTTTAGTGCAGGTGAACAGCCTGTTAGCCTTACTTTAAAATTTTCTGCAGTTTGTTTCTCACCCACTTTGCTTCTACTGTATTCAGCTATGGATTTTCTGTCCACATATCCAGATGTAAAATCTGCAGCAAATATGCTATGTGGAAATGGCCTTTCCAGTCCAGGAGTATTTCAATTAGCAGTAAATTATGATATTTAAAACTTCCCTAGGCCATTTTCATGCACCATTTTTGGCCAGTACATTTATCTGTTTAAAATAAGCTGATGTTTTAGGAAAAACAGCAATAGTAGAAATTATTGGATGAAAATACTGAAAATAGTCCATTTTGCTAAAAAATTAATGCCGTGTCACTTAATTTTACAGCAGTAAGAATTGTGGATGTTAAATGAATGTGTGCAGTAACGGACAGTTAAACAAAAAAAAAAATACTGTGTGTGAACATAACTTAACACAAGGGACTTATTGTAATGAAACAATTTTTAAAATTTAAATTTATTTCTGGTGGAAGAAATTACATTCACAATTGATCTCATATAATAAGGTGTATGTAGATAAAAGTACATTTGCATTTAGGAGAAGATTTTGCAGTTCCACTTCAGTCTTTTTTAATTTGTCGAACCCCCCTTCATTGGGTAAAGGTAGATAGTTTGTATCTGAAGTTGACAATAGTCGATTAGTTATTTCTTAAATATAATTTAGTTTCAGTAATAACTTTAAGTGGAAGTGAAATGTAGTGTGAATGTCAAGATATATACAATGCCGATCAGAGCTATAAATTATTTTAACAAATGAAGTATGTCTTGCCCATTTTGGACTGGCGAATAGATTACTTTGGTTCAGTCATTGCTTTAGAAATATTAAGCTGAGATAGCATATTAAATGTATGCATTTTAGTTTGGTTGATTGAATCTAATCACGGCCAGTATTGCAATATGGAATCTCAACCCATACACTGAGAGTCCATGTTGTATACATACCATTAAACCCTTATAATTGAATACAACCCTCATTAAGAGCAATATAGTGCAGAGAAGTCCCTCACACATACTGTATATTGTACAGATCCATATTCAGTATACTTTTCCAGAGATAATTCACCATTACTAACCATGTTCAGCAGGAAAATTCACAACAAGAACTGATGCAGAAAATAAGCCCTATTGCAGACTATGCCAGTATTACTGTCAGACATTCTATTCGGCTTGGTCTCTGTGCTGAGACCCCCACTGATCCCTAGAAATAGTTTGGAGTTATGTGCCCAATCCTACTCATTGCAGGAGATGGGCTCGATTATAAGTCTATGCAATGAGTCTGACTGAGCGGCAAGCTGAAGGAGATAAGTGTATAGCTGCAAGCTTCACATGGCTATATCTAAAGATCTGTGGGCGTCATAACACTGAGAACCCAACAGATTCAAACTCTTGACATTTCTGCGTGACAAGCCAAAAGTTTTGTAAATGACAGTAATGCTTAAAATTTTAAAGCGCAACTGTCAAAAATTTGTACCCCCACAAACTAATTGCAGGGTAACAAAAAATCTTTAGAATTACTCTCCAGGTATACTTTTTACTGCCTTGTGGCAGCTTTTATCAGGCTAAAAAATGCTTTATAAGATTGCCAGCAACAGTCGGATAGGCGTGGCTATGGCCCACGGCCGCCAAACCTATCTCCTGTATGTCATCGCTAGGACCGCTGTGTGATTGGTCCCAGCACATAGGCCCCTTTATTTTCCTTAACTGTGGTGGCAAACATTCAAATGTATAAGTAAAACAAGTGCCCATTCTCCTATTAGGTTACAGTGCCATCACAGCGGGTATGTCTGCATAGAAAGCGGCAGAGCGTTATGCTGGACACTGGGGCTGTGCAGTAAACTTTTTTTTATATTGTTTTTTTTTTTATATTATACAATAGGAGCTTATTGGTAACTTATGCCACTTGTAGCTATACAGGGGCTTATGTTGTAGCCTTTAAGGATCCTCACTAAATCTCCATTAAAGAGTATCTCTCATGATGTTGTTAAATTTTATAATCCTCCCAGTTCACTGTCCCATCATGATAATCCACCCCCTGCCTTTATTTTTTATTTTTTGTTAATTTTCTACCTTGATATTGCTCTGTATTTTTTGCTCAGTCTCAGTCAGATTCACAGACTGGGAAGGGGTGTTACCCAGAAGGCTGTTACATCATCTGAAGCCATACAGGGGAGAACTTCCTCCTTCACTCTGCTGCACACAGTCCAGAGCAGTTAAGTGTGAGGTGAGCTATGATTGGCTAAGGCTACACACACCCCCCTCAGCATTTCCTGATTTTGGACTTCCGCCAGGCCAGCAGGAGTCCAAAGTCTGTGTAAAAGATGGGGGAAATGTGCTCTGGACAAGTAGGGAGACACCTAGTGGCAGCTTTTTTGAACACAAATAAAGCATAGAAAACTTCATTTAAAAAAAACCAAAGTATATTAGAAAGACTTTTTATTTACCATAAGGAGTGCAAAATCAAAAATGAGTTTTAATGAGAGTACCCAATAAATATTGCATGGAAATACCTAGTACTCATCATATTGTGCAATGGTATGTCGGTTTAGTACACCTGGTGTGATTGGCAATATTTTGCAGTTGGTAGAGTAACTATTGTCATATATATTTTAGAAAACATTGATTTTTGTTTGTATATACACTGCTCAAAAATATAAAGGGAACACTAAGATAACACATCCTAGATCTGAATGAATAAACTAATCGTATGAAATACCTTCATCTTTACATACGTTGAATGTGCTGACAACAAAATCACACAAAAATTATCAATGGAAATCAAATTTGTCAATCCATGGAGGTCTAAATATGGAGTCACACTCAAAACCAAAGTGGAAAACCACACTACAGGCTGATCCAACTTTGATGTAATGTCCTTAAAACAAGTCAAAATGAGGCTCAGTAGTGTGTGTGGTCTCCACGTGCCTGTATGACCTCCCTACAACCCCTGGGCATGCTCTTGATGAGGTGGCGGATGGTCTACTGAGGGATGTCCTAACAGACCTGGACTAAAGCATCTGCCAACTCCTGGACAGTCTGTGGTGCAACGTGGCAATGTTGGTGGATGGAGCGGGACATAATGTCCCAAATGTGGTCAATCGGATTCAGGTCTGGGGAACGGGCAGGTCAGTCCATAGCATCAATGCCTTCCTCTTGCAGGAACTGCTGACACACTCCAGCCATGTGAGGTCTAGCATTATCTTGCATTAGGAGGAACCCAGGGCCAACCGCACCAGCATATGCTCTCACAAGGGGTCTGAGGATCTCATCTCGGTACCTAATGGCAGTCAGGCTACCTCTGGCAAGCACATGAAGAGCACATGAAGGGCTGTGCGGCCCCCCAAAGAAATGCCACCCCACACCATTACTGACCCACCGCCAAACCGGTTAGCTGGAGGATTTGCAGGCAGCAGAACGTTCTCCATGGCGTCTCCTGACTCTGTCACTTCTGTCACATGTGCTCAGTGTGAACCTGCTTTCATCTGTGAAGAGCACAGGGCTCCAGTGGTGAATTTGCCAATCTTGGTGTTCTCTGGCAAATGCCAAACGTCTTGCACGGTGTTGGGCTGCAAGCACAACCCCCACCTGTGAACGTCGGGCCCTCATACCACCCTCATGGAGTCTGTTTCTGATCGTTTGAGTGAACACATGCACATTTGTGGCCTGCTGGAGGTCATTTTGCAGGGCCCTGGCAGTGCTCCTCCTGCTCCTCCTTGCACAGAGGTGGAAGTAGCGGTCCTGCTGCTGGGTTGTTGCCCTCCTTCGGCCTCCTCCACATCTCCTGATGTACTGGCCTGTCTCCTGGTAGCGCCTCCATGCTCTGGACACTATGCTGACAGACACCTTCTTGCCACAGCTCGCATTGATGTGCCATCCTGGATGAGCTGCACTACCTGAGCCACTTGTGTGGGTTGTAGACTCCGTCTCATGCAACCACTAGAGTGAAAGCACCGCCAGCATTCAAAAGTGACCAAGACATCAGCCAGGAGGCATAGGAATTGAGAAGTGGTCTGTGGTCACCACCTGCAGAACCACTCCTTTATTGGGGGTGTCTTGCTAATTGCCTATAATTTCCACCTGTTGTCTGTTCCATTTGCACAACAGCATGTGAAATTGATTGTCAATCAGTGTTGCTTCCTGAGTGGACAGTGTGATTTCACAGAAGTGTCATTGACTTGGAGTTACATTGTGTTGTTTAAGTGTTCCCTTTATTTTTGTGAGCAGTGTATGAAATGTGCAAATTGTCATCATAGCATGTTATAGAAAAGACAGTAAATGAATAGATGATCATTTGGATATTGCATTGTATTTAATGTGGGAAAACACATAATGGAATGATCTTTTCATTTTTCTTTTTCTCAGGGTGGAGGAGTTTCAGGGCCACGAGTAAGTCCATCGATTTTGAACTTATTCCAAGAAATAGTCTCATAAATAAGATACTGTATACCGAAAGGCAATTTAGTTTGTAGAAACAACTACTTTATGAAAACATTGTATATTGAAAGGAATGCCTGTCACCCATTGTACATTTAGATGATTGTATATACATCATTAATGGTCTGTTGCTACTTTCATGTAGATGATAATGTATGTGATTTTGTGCTGCATGGTATTATGCCAGACTAAGGTTTAGTCATAGTTCAATGTAGTAATAGTCTGTCATGTAGTAGCAAGGTACGGTGTGCAATTTGGCAGTGTAAAGTAAAAACATGATGATAACTTTATTGCCATACTGTTGTTTTAGAGATTACTATTGTACTATTATATTTATTACTCATCAAGAACATTGAAACAATATGTAAAAAACATAATAGATGATTTTAGAAATGCAAACCTCGTAAAACTCATGTAATTCTATGTCTAATTCTCCTTACAGGGAGTACCTGGTCCCCCTGGACTTCCAGGAGAGTTAGGTCGGGGCGGTTCTGTGGTAAGAATCTTTACAGATATATATGTGACAAAATATTTTAAACATTTTTTAGTAGCAATGTTCAAATAAAGTTGATTAACATTTTCCACATCTTAAGCACAGCACATTTAAACACCAACTATGATGTGTATGTTACCTTACATTTTTCTTGCTTCTCACCGTGGGTCCTTGTCATATTACCCTACCCAACCCATGACGTACCAGTACGTCATAGGTCGGAAAGGGGTTAAAGGGGTACTCCGGTGGAAAATAAATTTTATTTTTAAATCAACTGGTTCCAGAAAGTTAAACAGATTTGTAAATTACTTCTATTTAAAAATCTTAAACCTTCCAGTACTTAGCTGCTGTATGCTCCAGAGGAAATTGAGTATTTTTGTTTCAGTCTGAACACAGTGCTGTCTGCTGACACATCTGTCCATGCCAGGAACTATCCAGAGCAGGAGAGGTTTGCTATGGGGATTTGCTCCTACTCTGGACAGTTCCTGACACGGACAGAGGTGTCAGCAGAGAGCACTGTGTTCAGACAGAAAAAGAACTATACAACTTCCTCTGTAGTATATAGCAGCTGATAAGTACTGGAAGAATTAAGATTTTAAAATAGAACTCATTTAAAAATCTATACAATACAACAGACACAGAAGAAACTAGTGGCACCAGTACCTTGTTACACAGCTCCACGAGATGGACCACAAGGGTATGCGGGACAACAGCCAGAAACAATCAGAACACGATGGTGCTAGGACAATGAAAATGTAATGAATGCAATGCAATGAAAAGAAAAAACGGGTGTCCTGCACTCACCGAGTAGATTCTGGATCTTCAGCTCCCATCTCGGGCTGCTAAACCGGCATCGGAGACAGAGTGGTGTGGGGCCCCACGCCACTCTGTCTCCGATGCCGGTTTAGCAGCCGAGATGGGAGCTGAAGATCCAGAATCTACTCGGTGAGTGCAGGACACCCGTTTTTTCTTTTCATTGCATTGCATTCATTTACAAATCTGTTTAACTTTCTGGCACCAGTTGGTTTAAAAAAATGTTTTTCACCGGAGTACCACTTTAATGGTATTTTATGTGATTCTACCCCACATTTTTATCACAGTATTTAGCAGAAGTCTTGTTTGGCATCTGGGCACTTACAGTTAGTGCTACTAAAAATACTACTAGTAGTAACCATTAAAAAATAAATCTAAAAGTTACTGTGTCCTGAATGAGCATGTAATAAAAGGTACATTATTTGTAAAATCTAATAGTCACTTGGTGGTAAGCTTTTCTTGGTGTCTTTTCTCTGTGTACATCTCTTTAACAAGCACATTCAATCACGGTTCAATTACAAATACTGTGGCCACGGGAGTAATTGTTGGAAAATAAAAGATAGAGCTGATGCACTTGTTAATGAAGTGTTGCGCTTGGAAACTATAACCTATTGACATTACAAGCACAACCTGAATGCCCACAAAGGTTATTTTCAATGTGGCATTGAGCTATTGATTAAATAGTTCAATATAAACTCAGACTAAACATGGCCGAGAACATCAATGTGTCTAGAAAGACTGACTATTGTGCAAGTCGGCAACATTTCAAACTGCAGCTTCCCCATAAGGTAGCTGGAGGACACAAGAAATCATAACGTCGCTCATTGACAAGTGCTGTCATTGTTCAATAGAATCCCCTCTGCTGGCGTTGCCGTTTACGTGCAGAATTAAAACTCTGTCATCTAATGCATTCACAATTAGAGGTTGTCTCTAGAAAAATTCCAAATTGTTCCTGAAATGAAAAGGCCTTTCCTGTGACACATACAAATATATTTTACAATAAATCCAAATCTTGACAGATTTGATTTTTAAATTACATGTACATTTTTCATCTTCCCAAGAGAAGCAATTTTCATTTATTCTTTTATTTAGTATGGGATAATGGTGGGCTGAAAATTGCACAGTAAGTTTATAAGAGCAGAAGTTTTGTCAAAATAGGTTTGATTTGTCACTTGCTCTTGATGGATTTGATGCGCTTCAAGTACAGTGGGTTAGTACACAACTTCTCATAGAGAAATGAAAAAAAGAAACGACCCTTTAAAGAACATGTCGCCTGTATTTTTTCTGTCTTTAAACATATTTTTATTCCCCATTATTTGGAAATGCAAATAACATTTTTGGCATTTTTACACAAAAGGCTTTCAACATGAGTTTGTTTTACCTGAATTGTTCCCATCCTTTACATAATTGCTTATGTGAATTTTAGCAAAACTATTAATGTAACCTTTTTTATATTTAATGTAGGGTGATGCTGGTGGAAGAGGACTTCCAGGACCTCCAGGGCCACCCGGACCACCAGTAAGTAGTCATGTATCAAACTTAGAACAATGTAAAATATTTTATTATCTATATATATAAAACTCAGTGTGTGTGTGTATGTATGTATGTATGTATGTTCCAGCATCACGTCCAAACGGCTAAAGATATTAACATGAAACTTGGCACACATGTTACTTATATGTGAACAACAAACATAGGATAGGTAATTTAACCACCCCCATTTGTGAGGGTCAGGGTTTTTGTTTAAAGCCCCATGCAAATCAATGGGAAATGTATGTTCCCACATAACTTCCGTACGGCTGGAGATATTTGAATACCTGGTACACATATTATGGGTCGGGATAGGCGGTCGGGATAGGCGGTCGGGATAGGCAGTCGGAATAGGCAGTCGGGATAGGCAGTCGGGATAGGCAGGAATAGGAGGAATCGGAATAGGAGGTCAAGATAGGAGGTCGGGATGTGACAACAATATATGAGGACGGGATTTGAAGTCAAAAGCTTCCTCTGTGGATTTTCCTCCACAACAAGGATTGGGAAGGAAAAAACGGTCAAACTAAATGTGTGTGTATGTGTGTGTGTGTTTGTTCCAGAATCACTTACAAACAGCTGAAGATATTAACATGAAACTTGGCACACATGATACTTACATGTCAACAACAAACATAGGATAGGTAATTAAAGCCTTACCTACCCCCCATTTGCGAGGGTCAGGGTTTTTATTTAAAGTCTCATACAAGTCTATGAGAAATATATGTTACTGCATAACTTCCAAACACCTGGAGATATTTCGATAATACTCGGTCACATGTTATTTATGTCCACTAAAAATATAGGATAGTTAATTTAACCCTAACCTACCCTCATTTGTTGGGTTTTTGTTTAACCCCTTAAGGACCAAGCGTTTTTCTGTTTTTGCACTTTCGTTTTTTCCTCCTTACGTTTTAAAAATCATAACCATTTCAATTTTGCACCTAAAAATCCATATGAGGGCTTATTTTTTGCGCCACCAATTCAACTTTGTAATGACATCAGTCATTTTACCCAAAAATCTACGGTGAAATGGGAAAAAAAATCTTAAACTTTTAATAAGGAAGGGGTATTTCAGGAAAAAATACTTTTTTTTATGTATCAACTGGCTCCAGAAAGTTAAACAGATTTGTAAATTTCTTCTATTTAAAAATCTTAATCCTTTCAGAACTTATGAGCTTCTGAAGTTAAGGTTGTTCTTTTCTTTCTTAGTGCTCTCTGATGACACGCATCTCGGGAACCGCCCAGTTTAGAAGCAAATCCCCATAGCAAACCTCTTCTAAACTGGGCATTTCCCAAGACACGTGTCATCACAGAGCACTTAGACAGAAAAGAACAACCTTAACTTCAGCAGCTCATAAGTACTGAAAGGATTAAGATTTTTTTATAGAAGTAATTTGCAAATCTGTTTAACTTTCTGGAGCCAGTTGATATATAAAAAAAGTTTTTTTTCCTGGAATACCCCTTTAAGTAATGTTATAGACAGAGCCCTATTTTTAATATTCAGGGACCCAATAGTAACAGGGACTGTTCCCCAGGACTGGCACATAGCAAATGTGGTGCCATTATTTAAAAAGGGGTCAAAAGGTGACCCCAGGAATTATAGGCCTGTTAGTTTACCCTGTTATATGTAAATTGTTTGCGGGTTTTCTAAGAGATGCTATATTGGAGTATCTTGATAAAAATATATGTATGACCCCATATCAGCATGGCTTTATGAGGGATCTTTCCTGTCAAACTAACCTGATCAGCTTTTATGAGGAGGTGAGCTCCAGACTGGACATGGGGCAATCGCTGGATGTCGTATATCTGGATTTTTCCAAAGCATTTGATATGGTGCCACATAAAAGATTGGTGCATAAAATTAGAAGGATGGGGCGGGGGGAGAATGTGTGCAAGTGGGTAAGTAACTGGCTCAGTGATAGGAAACAGAGGGTAGTTATTAATGGTATTTATTCTGATTTAGTTGGTTAAGATGACCAATCTGAAGTATTATTGGTTCTCAGTGGTTTAACTTTAGGGGTTGCAGAACATGCATCCTGCTTTCAAATTGTGTCATTGTTGTTGAGTGTGTTTACAGAGCTAAATGAATACTCTGCCATATACTGTACATATGGGATGATATAGCAGCTACAGCTGCCATCTATTTAAATACAGTTCTGACCAATAACACAGCTTTGAGCAATGGAGGTGGAACCCGGCATGAAGGCAGGGTTACTATGTATGCTGGGCCCCACCTCCATTGCCCAAAGTGTGTCTGAATGGGGCGACACAAAGTCTTTTCCATATAACATGTTTTTATTATACAAAACTAATAAAATCTATACTTATTTGGTTGCCATCTTGTTACCTGTAGAATAAAGGTAACATTCTCTTTTTATTACACGATAAACGCTGCGGGGGTGGGGGGGGAGGGGGTTGTTGGCGAAACAAGCAAACTAGCAAAACCGGTTTTATTATAACTTTTTTTAATAAGAGTATGTTCACACTTAGAGTACATACTTCAGATTTTATGCTTCCTTCTACTATTTATTTAGAGTGATTTATTAACCACAGCATAAAATCTGCAGTCTATATGCTACACTTAAACATATCATTACCTTCCAAAACAATGAATAAAAGCTAATCAATAAATTAGACAAAATTGTGGCATTGAAAAATAAAGCTTTTCACACAGTAAAAAAACAAACAAACAAGAGTTTATTCTACAAAAGGTTCTAAATGGTAATTCAGAAGGCACAGCATATATTTCTTATTGGGAAACTCTTCAGGTGTTAGACAAAGTTGATTAAACCAAACAAATGACATTTGTGGTGAACCGAAGATATGGTCAGCAGAGGGATAGCCATACATATAGCAAGGTAAAAGATAGACCGGCAGACTCACCACTTTTTCTTTCTTCTTTATTGCGTTAGCGGTACAAAAGCATACTCACTGATACGGGGTACAGGGATGTGCAGTGGGGGGGGGGGGGCAAACAGGCAACAGATTCCGGCCGGAGGAAGCACGGTGAACCGTGCGAAACTGAATCTGTTGCCTGTTTGTCCCCCCACTGCACATTCCTGTACCCCGTATCAGTGAGTATGCTTTTGTACCGCTAACGCAATAAAGAAGAAAGAAAAAGTGGTGAGTCTGCCGGTCTATCTTTTACCTTGCCATATGTATAAGAAGTCTTCTATCTCCTGCTGACCAGAGCACCACCACCTTCACATACAAATCCAGATACACTACATCGAGTCTACTCCACAGATAGCAGTGCCGTGCTTCTTGCATAAACTTTGTAGAGGGATAGGCATACTGGCATATAGTTACCTTATTGACAAGTTTTCCTTTATATATCTTAATGGGAAATGGCTGAATTGTCTTTCAATTTGCCAGTGCTGTAAGGATGTTGCTATAATAGTAGCAAACAGAATAGGTATTCCTAACCTTTAAAGGGGTATTCTGGCTTGATCACAGGGGTCTCGCCGATGGGGACTCCTGTGATTTTGGTGCAGCCCCCGGCATTCTGTGCCGTGCGCTGCCTCGAGACAGCCACAGCCCAAGTTACGGCCATGCCCCTAATGATGTCACGCCACGCCCCTCCATTCATGTCTGTTAGACATGAATAAAGGGGCGTAGCATGATGTCAAAAGGGAGTGTGCCGTGATGTCCAAGTCTCAAAGGCAGAGCCCGGCACAGAATGCTGGGGGCTGCACCGAGATCGCGGGGGTCCCCAGCGGCGAGAACCCTGCGATCATACATCTTATCCCCTATTGTTTGGATAGGAGATAAGATGTATAAAGCTGTAATACCCCTTTAAAGTAACTTTTGTAAGGATTTCACACTGGGGATAGCTCTGGAATCGTCCTCGACACAGCCACAGGACACGTTTCTACTTCATTCAGCAGGCAAACAACAGTTCTTTATGCAAGTCTGGCTCCTCGCCAGGTTAATTAGATGAAAACTTTACACAGGATAAATAAAAACATAACACAGGAACAAACAAAACCCTAGACCGTCCAATCAATGACTACTCAACCCAGCATGCCCTGACTATCAAATGGAGGGTTTTTCCCTGCCAGTTAAAACACAAGTTTCCTGAAACCTTTTACTCACTGTTCACACACAGTGTTTGCAGCCTCTTGTTGTGTGTGCTAAGACTCCTTGTCTTGTCCACTTCACTGATGGGTCACTCACAGCTCCTGGCTGTGTGCTCCTCACAAGGACCTCTGCCTTCCCCCTTTACAGCCACCTTGCTGTCTTCTGGGGAGAGCCCAGACTACATTGTCTGACTTCCTTTTAAAAATACTTCCCCTCTCTGTTGCCTCATTGATTAGGCCCCAGGTGAAGGTTTCTTAAGGATCAGCTAGGGAAATACACCCTTTCCTTGCCACACTATTACACTTTGTAAATGAAAATAGCCTAGCAAAACAGAAAATCAGCATCAACTGTGATGAACAATAATTTACATTATATACTTTAAAAAAAATCAAGTAATATCCACAAATCATTTATAACCTGCGCAACTACCCAATGGTTGGAGAGACAAAGTTGGCAGACCTTTAATAATGTGGCTGCACATGAAACATTCAAGGCATTTTATTTTGTTCAGAATTTCAATAACAATTGATTTCCTTGTGTTTTCTGAAGTGATGTGTTTCTGACTAACTACAGAAAACGTCTATTTTTGTTTTCGACAGGGGACAGTTGCTCTGCCGGAAGGAGATCCCCTGGTGAGCTCTGTGTGAAAAACACTAACAGTAGTAGCCATGTTCTCCTCTCTTTCAATTTGTTATTTATCAATGCTGTTATTTTATTTTCAGTGCCCTAATTCATGCCCACCAGGCCGTCCGGGATATCCAGGTTTGGCTGGAATGAAGGTAAAGCAATGTTCTGGAATAGTTTGTTCTATTTCCAAAGTAACAAATTAATTTTTGAAGAGAATGAATTTGTTAGTAGAAGGATATTTCTTTCCTGCTATAAGAATGTACATGTTATGCTTATAAAGTCCCACTGAACCCTGGTGCCACAAAGTTGGGTCTCTGCCAATATATAGTATAAAATGGCATAGAGAATGAGGAAATTAATTATGGATATATTGGTAGGGAATTAAGATCCTAGTGCTGTTGACAATGAAAAATAGCCACATACCATATACTGAAGAACATAATAGTGAAGTGATGCTAAAAAATGACCAAACTGATGCTAGTGAGGAAATACCTGTATACTTATAATATATTCGAAGGTACATATCCAGAAAAAGGTCATGTTGGAGGTTTTGTTGAGTTAGGTGGTTCCTTCTGAAGAACTTCTGATAATTTTCAACATATAATGTGCCCTAAAAAAAAAATGTGGGAGAGACAGAAAAAGATAACAACAATCTTCTGGTCAAAGATGATTAATCTATAGATAATAGTAAGATGTATAGATAGCACTGTGCTTTATATTATTGTGCAAATAATTCTAATACATTTTTGATACGGAAAATTAACTTTTAACATTGCTAGATCTGGGAAGAGAACTTCTTTTTTTTTAACCAATGTAATTTTGTGATGGACTATCATCTTTATGTGTATTGTATTCCTCATCTTAGGGCCACAAAGGTGTGAAAGGTGAAGCCGGGGAACCTGGAAAACAAGGTCATAAGGTAATAACTAATTAAACAACATTTTAGATTTTATGACTACATAGCATTTTTTTTGTTTTCAGATCCACATTTTATCTGGATTGGTGAAACATAAGATATTAAATAATCACATACCCATTTTATACATTAGTCTGCTACCATTCGCATGTCACTTAAAACAACACCCACGTGTGGTCAAATAATTAGACTATTAATGTTAACACAATGTTGCAGCAGTTTTACATACAAAACCTCCCAATTATTGAGTTATCCGCTAATGGAAATGTCCTTTCTTATAGGCTTATACTGGCCTATAAAATGCATATATATGCCCAATCCTCCAAGGATGACATCCCGATGGTGTCTGGTCGGTATTTATCCAGCTCTTCCTGCTTTGGTCTTGACGCCTAGTAAATGCCTGCTCAGACAATCACTGGATGTAGCTGTGATCTGCTTCATCCAGAAATTGGCATGTCAAGACCAAAGCAGGACCAAAAATATTCTGTTAACAGACAACCCTTTAAAGATGGATTGTTAATGTCAGCATGGCTTTATGGGTAAAACTGCTGTTTACTGCTAAGTCACTTGGCTTTTGCAGACTTTGTTTTTGGCCACATAGCTGTGAATGTTATATGTTTTCTTGCCCTTACCCAGAAAATTAATAACCTCAGCTGGATTGGTGCAATGTAATAAGGAGGCTAGTAGACATCAAAATAAATGAAAAGTACACATGAAAGACGAAAGCTTTGATGTGAATGTCAGATGACTGTTTCACATACATTCTTATGCAGGATATGCTCCAGTACGCATGCATTGTAGCTTGATTTTTGACTTGTTTGCTCGAATTGTCTGTATTGTTGAGAATGGTATTGATAGAATTACTCTTTATCGTGACTTTAATTTTGTGTGTTTTTATTTAATTCCAGGGAGAAGAAGGTGAACAAGGAGGGCTTGGTGACATTGGTGCCCAAGGACCTCCGGTACATTTATATTATTTATAAAATGTTTTACACTTAAAACTGAATTCATAGTGCATACTGATTAGTGTTGAGCGGCATAGGCCATATTCGAATTCCCGATATTTCGCGAATATATGGACGAATATTCGTCATATATTCGCTAAATTTGCATATTCGTAATATTCGCGTTTTATTTTCGCATGAAAAAATTAGCATATGCGAAAATTAGCATAAACAAAAATTAACATAAGCAGAAATTCGCATATACAAATTTTCGCATGTGCGAAAATTCGCACGCCAGTCTCAAACAGTAGTATTAGAGCCTTCTTTACATCACACAAGCTGGAAAGAGAGAGGGGTGATCACTGTGATGTATTCTGTGAAAAAAAACAAAAAAAAAACGAATATTCGTAATTCCGAATATATAGCGGTATATTTGCGAATATACGCGAATTCGCGAATATGTGATATTCACGAATAAAATTTGCATTGCGAATATTCGCCAGCAACACTAATACTGATAATGCTTTGAGGTTTAGAAGAGCCAAAGGGGGTGTAGCATTCAAAGGTTAAAATTAAACTCCAGTGATGGTTCCAGAATATAAATAAAAATTTTCAAGCTGCTTGCGCAAGACAATGACATTCAATCTATGGATTAATTCCATAGACTTATATAGGACCTCTGCGAAATCCTTAAATTGAATTCCGTAGTCTCATGCAAGTCCCAGGCGGAAGTAGCGGTCCAAAAATGTAAACTGTATGCCTAAACCATCACTGCAGTTGTACTTTAACTTCGGCTTCATAATAAAATGCTTCTTACTGATGAGGCTCCTTAAGGGTCTATTCACACGTACACTATTCTGCGCAGATTTGATGTACAGGATTTGAAGTTGTATTCAGTCATTGGATTTACATTGAAATCTGCAGCAGAAAATCCTGTGCATTAAATCTTCACATCAAATCTGCGCAGAATACTTTACGTGAATAGACCCTAAAAACGCAGATTGGCCCCACCTGAGACCCACATAATTTTTTTTTTCCACCTGAGCATCCTCTTAAATGAGAGGGATCTTAATATAAAATATGCTAGAGCAAGATGTAACAATTTTATTAAGAGGCATTAGTATCGTAGTAATATTGGCACATCAGTAGCTGTCTGTGTGCCAATACACTGAAATCTACACCAGCCAAGAGCTGGCGGAAGTATGTCAACTTTAATTTACACCAGTATGTGGCATAAATCAAAGTAAATGTGCTGGCTTTAGACTTTAAACTCTTTAACTGTGGAGGTCTCTATTCTAACTGGAGTTTTAAGTAAACATTGGCAAATGTTTAGTTATTCTTCTAATGTTCCAAACTCTGATGTGTGGGAGAAGTGCAGGATTGCTGCTCAGGACAGTTCAGTTTTAGGAATATAATTTTCTTTCCTAGGAAATTATGAGCTGCTTTGAACCTGTCAGATTATAATAATATGAAGTAACATCTCTACAATGTGATTTCTAGACCGGGTTCACACTGAGAATCTCAAGCCAGAAATATTCTGGCCTGAGATTATAATTGCAGCCAGTGGATTTGAGGACCGCGCAAACATTGTTGTCCCCATAGACGGCAATGTCTGTAGAGCCGATTCCTCCTGAAGAATGAATACATTTATTCTTTTGGCAGTAGGATTTCAATATTTCAGTATTATGCACTGCGCAGTGGAATCTGGTGCACTGGAATTTCTGTCCAAAATACCTAAGTGGAATTCCGGTCGGAAATTTCAGTGTGAACCCAGCCCCGATCCCCAGTGAGAAATGATATCCATTATAGTGTGCTCGAATAGAAACCAATGAATGCTTTACTACAAATGTATATTTATGTGTCTTTTAGGGACCACAAGGTTTAAGAGGAATAACTGGCATTATGGGACCAAAAGGTAACAAGGTAAGTTTATTCAGTTAAAGCCAGGATTGGATTTGAAAAGAGACAAAGGTTCCGTTTTTTACTTATGATTGCCTGCCACCTTCCTGGCTTTGTATTACATTATTGCAGTAAAAATCCCAAACACCTTGCATTAGGCGAGTCCTGTCCAGTGATCGTAGGGTATATCTTCTAAAAACAAAGCTTTGGTATAGACTTTCCTGATCTGTCATGATGAGTAGTGTTGAGCGGCATAGGCCATATTCGAATTCGCGAATATTCGCGAATATATGGACGAATATTCGTCATATATTCGCGAATATTCGCATATTCGTTATATTCGCGTTTTATTTTCGCGTACGCGAAAATACGCACATGCGAAAATTAGCATGTGTGGAAATTCGCATATGCGAAAATTAGCATATGCTAATTTTCGCATATGCGAATTTTCGCACGCCAGTCTCACACAGTGGTATTAGAGCCTTCTTTACACCACACAAGCTGGAAGCAGAGAGGGGTGATCACTGTGATGTGTACTGTGAAGAAAAAAAAAAAAAAAAAAAAAAAAAAAAAAACGAATATTCGTAATTACGAATATATAGCGCTATATTCGCGATATTCGCGAATTCGCGAATATGCGATATTCGCGAATAATATTCGAATTGCGAATATTCGCGAGCAACACTAATGATGAGGTCTGATTTCTTGGCTCTAAATATCTGGCTCCTGCTTTCTGGCCTAATGTGATCCACACAGCATGGTCATTTACAAAAATGTTTTATATAATGTAGATAATAACATTAAATATATATATATATATATATATATATTCCCAAAATAAAGCAGCACTACTTATCCAGTCCAACCAAAAAATTGGTGCCAGCGTCCCAAAGGACTTGATCAGAGTCCATCCAAGATAAGAACCAAATACAGGCGCAGCACTCCAACAAAATAAGTGATTTAATATCTCATGTCAGCATTACAACGTTTCAGCTCCTCCTGGAGCCTTTTTCAAGCATGCTTGAAAAAGGCTCCAGGAGGAGCTGAAACGTTGTAATGCTGACATGAGATATTAAATCACTTATTTTGTTGGAGTGCTGCACCTGTATCTGGTTCACATATATATATATATATATATATATATATATATATATATTTTTTTTTTTTTGTAATGTACATTGTCCTCAGTGTACAGTGTCCTGCTTGTCCTAAGTGTACAGAGCCCTGCTTGTCCTCAGTGTACAGAGCCCTGCTTGTCCTCAGTGTACAGAGCACTGCTTGACCTCAGTGTACAGAGCCCTGCTTGTCCTCAGTGTACAGAGCCCTGCTTGTCCTCAGTGTACAGAGCCCTGCTTGTCCTCAGTGTACAGAGCCCTGCTTGTCTTCAGTGTACAGAGCCCTGCTTGTCTTCAGTGTACAGAGCCCTGCTTGTCCTCAGTGTACAGAGCCCTGCTTGTCCTCAGTGTACAGAGCCCTGCTTGTCCTCAGTGTACAGAGCTCTGCTTGTCCTCAGTGTACAGAGCCCTGCTTGTCCTCAGTGTACAGAGCCCTGCTTGTCCTCAGTGTACAGAGCCCTGCTTGTCTTCAGTGTACAGAGCCCTGCTTGTCTTCAGTGTACAGAGCCCTGCTTGTCCTCAGTGTACAGAGCCCTGCTTGTCCTCAGTGTACAGAGCCCTGCTTGTCCTCAGTGTACAGAGCTCTGCTTGTCCTCAGTACCCAGAGCACTGCTTGTCTTCAGTGCACAGAGCCCTGTTTGTCCTCACTGCGCAGAGCCCTGCTTGTCCTCACTGCGCAGAGCCCTGATTGTACTTTGTACACTGAAGACAAACAGTGCTCTGTACACTAAGGACAAGCAGGGCTCTGTACACTGAGTCCTGCTTGTCCTCACTGCACAGAGCCCTGCTTGTCCTCAGTGTACAGAGCCCTGCTTGTCCTCAGTGCACAGAGCCCTGCTTGTCCTCAGTGTACAGAGCCCTGCTTGTCCTCAGTGCACAGAGCCCTGCTCATCCTCAGTGTACAGAGCCCTGCTTGTCCTCAGTGTACAGAGCTCTGCTTGTCGTCAGTACCCAGAGCCCTGCTTGTCCTCAGTGCACAGAGCCCTGCTTGTCTTCAGTGCACAGAGCCCTGCTTGTCCTCAGTGCACAGAGCCCTGCTTGTCCTCAGTGCACAGAGCCCTGCTTGTCCTCAGTGCACAGAGCCCTGCTTGTCCTCAGTGCACAGAGCCCTGCTTGTCCTCAGTGCACAGAGCCCTGCTTGTCCTCAGTGCACAGAGCCCTGCTTGTCCTCAGTGCACAGAGCCCTGCTTGTCCTCAGTGCACAGAGCCCTGCTTGTCCTCAGTGCACAGAGCCCTGCTTGTCCTCAGTGTACAGAGCCCTGCTTGTCCTCAGTGTACAGAGCCCTGCTTGTCCTCAGTGTACAGAGCCCTGCTTGTCCTCAGTGTACAGAGCTCTGCTTGTCCTCAGTGTACAGAGCCCTGCTTGTCCTCAGTGTACAGAGCACTGCTTGTCCTCAGTGTACAGAGCCCTGCTTGTCTTCAGTGTACAGAGCCCTGCTTGTCCTCAGTGTACAGAGCCCTGCTTGTCCTCAGTGTACAGAGCCCTGTTTGTCCTCAGTGTACAGAGCCCTGCTTGTCCTCAGTACCCAGAGCACTGCTTGTCTTCAGTGCACTGAGCCCTGTTTGTCCTCACTGCGCAGAGCCCTGCTTGTCCTCACTGCGCAGAGCCCTGATTGTACTTTGTACACTGAAGACAAGCAGTGCTCTGTACACTAAGGACAAGCAGGGCTCTGTACACTGAGCCCTGCTTGTCCTCAGTGCACAGAGCCCTGCTTGTCCTCAGTGCACAGAGCCCTGCTTGTCCTCAGTGCACAGAGCCCTGCTTGTCCTCAGTGCACAGAGCCCTGCTTGTCCTCAGTGCACAGAGCCCTGCTTGTCCTCAGTGCACAGAGCCCTGCTTGTCCTCAGTGCACAGAGCCCTGCTTGTCCTCAGTGTACAGAGCCCTGCTTGTCCTCAGTGTACAGAGCCCTGCTTGTCCTCAGTGTACAGAGCCCTGCTTGTCCTCAGTGTACAGAGCCCTGCTTGTCCTCAGTGTACAGAGCCCTGCTTGTCCTCAGTGTACAGAGCCCTGCTTGTCCTCAGTGTACAGAGCCCTGTTTGTCCTCAGTGTACAGAGCACTGCTTGTCCTCAGTGTACAGAGCCCTGCTTGTCTTCAGTGTACAGAGCCCTGCTTGTCTTCAGTGTACAGAGCCCTGCTTGTCCTCAGTGTACAGAGCCCTGCTTGTCCTCAGTGTACAGAGCCCTGCTTGTCCTCAGTGTACAGAGCCCTGCTTGTCCTCAGTACCCAGAGCACTGCTTGTCTTCAGTGCACTGAGCCCTGTTTGTCCTCACTGCGCAGAGCCCTGCTTATCCTCACTGCGCAGAGCCCTGATTGTACTTTGTACACTGAAGACAAGCAGTGCTCTGTACACTAAGGACAAGCAGGGCTCTGTACACTGAGTCCTGCTTGTCCTCACTGCACAGAGCCCTGCTTGTCCTCTGTGTACAGAGCCCTGCTTGTCCTCAGTGTACAGAGCTCTGCTTGTCCTCAGTGCACAGAGCCCTGCTTATCCTCAGTGCACAGAGCCCTGCTTGTCCTCAGTGCACAGAGCCCTGCTTGTCCTCAGTGCACAGAGCCCTGCTTGTCCTCAGTGCACAGAGCCCTGCTTGTCCTCAGTGCACAGAGCCCTGCTTGTCCTCAGTGCACAGAGCCCTGCTTGTCCTCAGTGCACAGAGCCCTGCTTGTCCTCAGTGCACAGAGCCCTGCTTGTCCTCAGTGCACAGAGCCCTGCTTGTCCTCAGTGCACAGAGCCCTGCTTGTCCTCAGTGCACAGAGCCCTGCTTGTCCTCAGTGCACAGAGCCCTGCTTGTCCTCAGTGCACAGAGCCCTGCATGTCCTCAGTGCACAGAGCCCTGCTTGTCCTCAGTGCACAGAGCCCTGCTTGTCCTCAGTGCACAGAGCCCTGCTTGTCCTCAGTGCACAGAGCCCTGCTTGTCCTCAGTGCACAGAGCCCTGCTTGTCCTCAGTGCACAGAGCCCTGCTTGTCCTCAGTGCACAGAGCCCTGCTTGTCCTCAGTGCACAGAGCCCTGCTTGTCCTCAGTGCACAGAGCCCTGCTTGTCCTCAGTGTACAGAGCCCTGCTTGTCCTCAGTGTACAGAGCCCTGCTTGTCCTCAGTGTACAGAGCCCTGCTTGTCCTCAGTGTACAGAGCCCTGCTTGTCCTCAGTGTACAGAGCTCTGCTTGTCCTCAGTGTACAGAGCTCTGCTTGTCCTCAGTACCCAGAGCCCTGCTTGTCTTCAGTGCACAGAGCCCTGCTTGTCCTCACTGCGCAGAGCCCTGCTTGTCCTCACTGCGCAGAGCCCTGATTGTACTTTGTACACTGAGGACAAGCAGGGCTCTGTACACTAAAGACAAGCAGGGCTCTGTACACTGAGTCCTGCTTGTCCTCACTGCACAGAGCCCTTCTTGTCCTCAGTGCACAGAGCCCTGCTTGTCCTCAGTGTAAAGAGCCCTGCTTGTCCTCAGTGCACAGAGCCCTGCTTATCCTCAGTGTACAGAGCCCTGCTTGTCCTCAGTGTACAGAGCTCTGCTTATCCTCAGTACCCAGAGCCATGCTTGTCCTCAGTGCACAGAGCCCTGCTTGTCCTCACTGCACAGAGCCCTGCTTGTCCTCAGTGTACAGAGCCCTGCTTGTCCTCAGTGTACAGAGCCCTGCTTGTCCTCAGTGTACAGAGCCCTGCTTGTCCTCAGTGTACAGAGCCCTGTTTGTCCTCAGTGCACAGAGCCCTGCTTATCCTCAGTGTACAGAGCCCTGCTTGTCCTCAGTGTACAGAGCTCTGCTTATCCTCAGTACCCAGAGCCATGCTTGTCCTCAGTGCACAGAGCCCTGCTTGTCCTCACTGCACAGAGCCCTGCTTGTCCTCAGTGTACAGAGCCCTGCTTGTCCTCAGTGTACAGAGCCCTGCTTGTCCTCAGTGTACAGAGCCCTGCTTGTCCTCAGTGTACAGAGCCCTGTTTGTCCTCAGTGTACAGAGCCCTGCTTGTCCTCAGTGTACAGAGCCCTGCTTGTCCTCAGTGTACAGAGCCCTGCTTGTCCTCAGTGTACAGAGCCCTGCTTGTCCTCAGTGTACAGAGCCCTGCTTGTCCTCAGTGTACAGAGCTCTGCTTGTCCTCAGTGCACAGAGCCCTGCTTTTCCTCACTGCGCAGAGCCCTGCTTGTCCTCACTGCACAGAGCCCTGATTGTACTTTGTACACTGAGGACAAGCAGGGCTCTGTACACTAAGGACAAGCAGGGCTCTGTACACTGAGTCCTGCTTGTCCTCACTGCACAGAGCCCTGCTTGTCTTCAGTGCACAGAGCCCTACTTGTCCTCAGTGCACAGAGCCCTGCTTGTCCTCAGTGCACAGAGCCCTGCTTGTCCTCAGTGCACAGAGCCCTGCTTGTCCTCAGTGCACAGAGCCCTGCTTGTCCTCAGTGCACAGAGCCCTGCTTGTCCCCAGTGCACAGAGCCCTGCTTGTCCTTAGTGCACAGAGCCCTGCTTGTCCTCAGTGTACAGACCCCTGCTTGTCCTCAATGCACAGAGCCCTGCTTGTCCTCAGTGTACAGAGCCCTGCTTGTCCTTAGTGTACAGAGCCCTGCTTGTCCTCCGTGCACAGAGCCCTGCTTGTCCTCCCTGCACAGAGCCCTGCTTGTCCTCTGAGGACAAGTAGATCTCTGTGCACTGAGGACAAGCAGAGCTCTGTGCACTGAGGACAAGCAGGGCTCTGAACACTGAGGAAAAGCAGGGCTCTGTACACTGAGGACAAGTAGATCTCTGTGCACTGTGTACAGAGCCCTGCTTTTCCTCAGTGTTCAGAGCCCTGCTTGTCCTCAGTGCACAGAGCTCTGCTTGTCCTCAGTGCACAGTGCCCTGCTTGTCCATAGTATACAGAGCCCTGCTTGTCCTCAGTGTACAAAGCCCTTCTTGTCCTCACTGCACAGAGCCTTGCTTGTCCTCACTGCACAGAGCCCTGCTTGTCCTCACTGCACAGAGCCCTGCTTGTCCTCACTGCACAGAGCCCTGCTTGTCCTCAGTGCACAGAGCCCTGCTTGTCCTCAGTGCACAGAGCCCTGCTTGTCCTCAATGCACAGATGCATGCTTGTCCTCAGTGCACAGAGATCTACTTGTCCTCAGTGTACAGAGCCCTGCTTTTCCTCAGTGTTCAGAGCCCTGCTTGTCCTCAGTGCACAGAGCTCTGCTTGTCCTCAGTGCACAGTGCCCTGCTTGTCCATAGTATACAGAGCCCTGCTTGTCCTTAGTGTACAAAGCCCTTCTTGTCCTCACTGCACAGAGCCTTGCTTGTCCTCACTGCACAGAGCCCTGCTTGTCCTCACTGCACAGAGCCCTGCTTGTCCTCACTGCACAGAGCCCTGCTTGTCCTCAGTGCACAGAGCCCTGCTTGTCCTCAGTGCACAGAGCCCTGCTTGTCCTCAGTGCACAGAGCCCTGCTTGTCCTCAGTGTACAGAGCCCTGCTTGTCCTCAATGCACAGAGCCCTGCTTGTCCTCAGTGCACAGAGCCCTGCTTGTCCTCAGTGTACAGAGCCCTGCTTGTCCTCCGTGCACAGAGCCCTGCTTGTCCTCAATGCACGGATACCTGCTTGTCCTCAGTGCACAGAGATCTACTTGTCCTCAGTGTACAGAGCCCTGCTTTTCCTCAGAGTTCAGAGCCCTGCTTGTCCTCAGTGCACAGAGCTCTGCTTGTCCTCAGTGCACAGTGCCCTGCTTGTCCATAGTATACAGAGCCCTGCTTGTCCTCACTGCACAGAGCCTTGCTTGTCCTCACTGCACAGAGCCCTGCTTGTCCTCACTGCACAGAGCCCTGCTTGTCCTCACTGCACAGAGCCCTGCTTGTCCTCACTGCACAGAGCCCTGCTTGTCCTCACTGCACAGAGCCCTGCTTGTCCTCACTGCACAGAGCCCTGCTTGTCCTCACTGCACAGAGCCCTGCTTGTCCTCACTGCACAGAGCCCTGCTTGTCCTCACTGCACAGAGCCCTGCTTGTCCTCACTGCACAGAGCCCTGCTTGTCCTCACTGCACAGAGCCCTGCTTGTCCTCACTGCACAGAGCCCTGCTTGTTCTCACTGCACAGAGCCCTGCTTGTCCTCACTGCACAGTGCCCTGCTTGTCCTCACTGCACAGAGCCCTGCTTGTCCTCACTGCACAGAGCCCTGCTTGTCCTCACTGCACAGAGCCCTGCTTGTCCTCAGTGTACAGAGTCCTGCTTGTCCTCAGTGTACAGAGCCCTGCTTGTCCTCAGTGCACAGAGCCCTGCTTGTCCTCACTGCACAGAGCCCTGCTTGTCCTCACTGCACAGAGCCCTGCTTGTCCTCACTGCACAGAGCCCTGCTTGTCCTCACTGCACAGAGCCCTGCTTGTCCTCACTGCACAGAGCCCTGCTTGTCCTCACTGCACAGAGCCCTGCTTGTCCTCACTGCACAGAGCCCTGCTTGTCCTCACTGCACAGAGCCCTGCTTGTCCTCACTGCACAGAGCCCTGCTTGTCCTCAGTGTACAGAGTCCTGCTTGTCCTCAGTGTACAGAGCCCTGCTTGTCCTCACTGCACAGAGCCCTGCTTGTCCTCACTGCACAGAGCCCTGCTTTTCCTCACTGCACAGAGCCCTGCTTGTTCTCAGTGTACAGAGCCCTGCTTGTCCTCAGTGCACAGAGTCCTGCTTGTCCTCAGTGCACAGAGCCCTGCTTGTCCTCAGTGCACAGAGCCCTGCTTGTCCTCAGTGCACAGAGCCCTGCTTGTCCTCAGTGCACAGAGCCCTGCTTGTCCTCAGTGCACAGAGCCCTGCTTGTCCTCCATGCACAGAGCCCTGCTTGTCCTCAGTGCACAGAGCCCTGCTTGTCCTCAGTGCACAGAGCCCTGCTTGTCCTCAGTGCACAGAGTCCTGCTTGTCCCCAGTGTATAGAGCCCTGCTTTTCCCTCAATGCACAGAGCCCTGCTTGTCCTCAGTGTACAGAGCCCTGCCTGTCCTCACTGCACAGAGCCCTGCCTGTCCTCACTGCACAGAGCCCTGCTTATCCACCCACACTTCCTGTTTTTTGTCGCCTCACTAATACACACAGTCAATAGCTGCATGGGCAAGACAGCATTTTTTCTTTCAAGAATACAAAGTATATAGACATTTGTTCATCTTTTTTTATACATACATTTTAAAAAATGTTTATATTGTTTAATATGATTCTAATTGCAACCAGACCGTTTTGGTTTCAGGCAGATTAAAAAGCGGTGCCAATGTGTATAAAAATTGTTGTTATATGTTAATATATAATGTATATTAAACCTTGTCTCTATAAAAAGTTGCAAAGGCAAAGAAGATTAATATAACACTGACCAATCTGCAGAAGTATGTAAGATCGTAGTGGGTTAATAACCAAAATGTTCTTCATATACAGGTGGACTTAAAGCATAGTTATTTCAAAATATTATTATGTGAGGCATCTATATTTTCATAATGTTTATCTCCTTTTTTATCTCCTTTTTAGGGTGCTCGTGGGGGAGATGGAGAGCCTGGTCCTCAAGGGGTTGCTGGTGCTGCTGTGAGTTTCTGTGTCAGATAAATCATTGTATAGCTGTTTTATATATATATATATATACATATATATATATATATATATATATATATATATTCTTTTGTTCATGAATTATATTAGTGTCAGTGAACGTTTTGGTGTAATTGTTGTAGCACTTTCTAAAAAGACGCTCCTAGATTATGCGCTGTTGTAATGTTTATGTTATGAAATATATATAGAGGATCACTTTTCTATTTTACTCCCTTCCCAATAATTGGTGTCATGACCTGGGGGACAGGGAGAGTGAGCCTTAAGCTGTCCTTAATAACACTCTCCCTGCCTACTAGACATCTGCCCTAAATGGCGAATCAACAACGATGGTGCAGTTCCCTACTATGCTAAAGTGCAATGGGCATAAAAACAAATAATAAACGCAGTTGGTCACAGCCCAGAAACAGAACGGAAAAACTACCAAACAAGCAGATATACCAGACAGAATATAAACTCAAAAACCGGGCAGAGTATAGTGTACTAGCAAACAGTTCAGAAACCGGAATCCAGATAAATGGCAGACATGAATAAATGAACAAGACAAGGTATGGAATAAGTATACAGCAGAAACCAGAATATGCAGGGGATGAACAGAAGAAATGAATGTTAAACACTAAACTGATTAGGAAGATAGAACTCTGTTCACACTGGGACACAGAACAGAAACACACTGGACACCCCACTCCACAAAAGTTAGAGTTTATAAATACAAGGTGCATGATTAAGCAGACATGGTCAAAATTGCACAAATCACCAGCAACCAGAGTGCAGCAGAGCTAGGGTTTTAAACCCTCAGACATAAAAACCAGTGTCTAAACTGACCCCAAGACAGAAAAACACAAAAATACAAAAATGTACATTACAATTGGAATTTGAAAATAGAATGTTAGAAATATATGCACATTTATTAAAAATGAAAAATAAAATCTCAAATAGACATAAGTATTCAGACCCTTTGCTATGAGGCTAAAGACTAGGCCTTACACTCGTCTTGATCATCTCTAAGATATTTATACACCTTGGGGGACATGTATCAAAGATTTTACCCCTCTTTTGTGTGTATTTTTTTGCGCAAAATTTTGCACAAGCCCTTTTTTTCCGCATTTTTTTGCGCACGTTTTGGTAGAGCATGTCCTCCAGATGTGGCTGAATCAGGGTACCTTGGAGTGACATCTATAGAACACATGAATTTATTAACTGCGTACTTTTGTTTTTACACCCAAAATTTTGCCGCAAGAGCTGTTTTTTTTGCGCAAATATAAGCCATCTTGGACTTAACGTAGCAAGATGCTCTAAATCATTGATTCTATTTTCCAAAGAGTGGATTGAGGAGATTACTATATTTACTCGCAATTTATGAAGCTCATTGCGCTTGATTGATAAATTTAGCGCTTCTGCTCATAATTTAGAGTTCGGGAAAAGGGGTAAAATGCTTCTACCATACACAAATAATGATACATGTCCCCCCTTGACTGTAAATTCAGTTGACTGGACAGGATTTGGAAAGATACAACACTGTGTATATATATATAAGGTTTCACAGCTGACAATGCACAAAAGAGCAACACCCAAACCATGAGGGGGAAACAATTGGCTGTAGATCTCAGATACAGGATTGTGGGGAGGCATAGATCAGGAGAAAAGGGCATAAAATATTTCTGCTGCACTGAAAGCCAAGAGCACAGTGGCTTCCATAATTCTTTAATGGAAGAAGTTTAGATCCATCCCACCAAACCAAGTAATTAGTAGAGAGAGATTTCCAAGGACTCAATAGTCACTCTGAGCCAGAGATCCTGTGTGCAGATGGGAGACACTTTCAGAAGGTCAACTATCACTTCAGCACTCCACAATCTTGGCTTTATGGCAGAGTGGCAAGGAAGAAGCCTCTCCTCAGTTAAAGACACATGAAAGTCCACCTGGAGTTTGCAAAAAAGCCCCTTAAGGATTTTCAGACTGTGAGAAATAAGATTCTCTGGTCTGAAGATTTACCTTTTTGGCCTCAATTCAGTGCAGCATGACTGGAGGAAACTAGGCACTGCTCATCACCTGTGCAATAACATCCCCACAGTGAAACGTGGCAGTGGCACCATTATGCTATGTTTTTTTTTCCAGTGGCTAGGACAGGTAGATTGGTAAGTGTTGAAGGAAAGTTGAATAAACAAAAGTGAAATATATATTCTTAATGAAAACATCAGACGGTGCCAAAGATTCACCTTCTAACAAGACAATGAGCCAAAATCAAGACAGGAGGGGCTTAGGGTCAAGGGTCATGTCTTTTAGTGGCCCAGCCAGAGTCCCTCACTTGAACCCAATCAAACATCCCTGTAGAGAATAAAAATGTCTGTCCACTGACGGTCCCCATCCAACCTGACAAAACTTGAGAGGATCTACAGAGAACAATGGCAAATTGGCAAATTGGGGCATAATACCCGAGGAGACTGAAGGCTGTAATTGCTGCCAATGGTGTTTTCAACTAAGTACTGAGTAAAGGGTCTAAATACTTATTTTCATGCAGTATTTTAGTTTTTTAGTTTATAAAAATTAGCAAAGATTTTTTTTTAACATTCTGTTTGTGCTTGAGTATTAGATGCAGAATGATGGGGAAAACTTTATTTTTTATTTTAGCACATAAAAAAATGTCAAAGAGTCTGAACACTTTCTGAATGCACTCTATCTATATATATACATTCGAGTTTTTAGTTCAGAAATAAGAGTTTAAATCAATATTATATAAATAAGAGTATCTGCAAAAATATAAACTTATTTTCCTATTTCATCCAGGGTGACCAAGGTCAAAGAGGTTCAATAGGAGAAGCTGGACCAAAAGGTGATAGAGTAAGTATATTCTAATCTTTATTTATAAAAAAAATGTTATTGACCAACAACAGCTACATAAATATATATCCATTAAAAACAATACCTAGACATTTTATCATTTTTTTTTAAAGATTTTTTTTTATAAGACCCTATTTTGTGTGGTAATCATTATGTAGGTGATTGCTGGGATCATGCGGCCCTAGAGAACATTGCTAGTTGGTCCGCAATGGTGTAATTGAAGGTCCACACCAATGTTTGTGTGGGTTTTCTCTTACAATATTTAAACTGTAAAACATTCCTTTTAATGCGTGCTGACCTACTGTATTGGTGCTTATATCCGGAAGCAGTTTGTCCATCTAAAAGGAACCATAGTGGCTGTAGAGTCAGTTTAAGTTAGAAATCTTTACCATAATATTGCAATTAACAATATTTTTTTACATATTTTTTTTTATATCATCAGGGAACTGTTGGACCAAGAGGTATCACTGGAATGCCAGGTTCTAAGGGTGAATCGGTATGTATTTACAGTATTGTTTTAAATGACAACACAATTCTAGGTCTGACTACTTCACCTACAACCATAGTTGTAGACTAACATTAGCAGTAGAATAGATAATACTGAAATCATTGATTCCAATGTGTACAGCCATAGAATGCCATATTGCCAACCAATTGGTTTATCAAATTTCTCTTCAGACAAAGCTGATACATGCATACATTGCAGGACTCATGAGCAGCAAGGCTTGCAACACGTAAAAATAATTTCTCCATATTTGCTGCACTCACAATACAAAATGCATCTGTAAGAAAAAGTATCTTTAAGAAGTTCATGAAGTTTTCTTGGCCAAGCAGACTCATAAGCAGATCACCATGTACAATGCCAAGAACTGATGTACAAAAGGCTTCCATCTGACTCCTGAGCAGTAACAACATGCTCACATGAGTAATGATTCACACTTCAGCATCTGACATATAAATCTGAATTTTTCAGGCACCAGGAGAATATATCCTATCCAAAGTTAGATCAACTGCTATAGAGTGTGATTGTACAAGAATCCTTTATTCAATAATACACGTTACTTTTAAGCTAAAATATTAATTTAGTTAGATTCTTTGTTTTGTAGCCTTGGCTGGTTCTGAGGACTATAGACAGTTTGGGGCTGCTATCCTGTGCTCAATGTTAATAAATGTATTATTCTCCCCACTCCATTGGCTTTGATTGATAGCTTTCACCCTGTTTGGTTATTGGGTAGAGATCTATCAATGAAGGCTGGTGGGGCGGAGAGAGAAGCCATCAGGGACTGCACCCAATGACTCGAGGCTTAGGCAACACAAAATGAATGACAGGTTCCCTTTAATGACACAGAATTTAATGATGATATACAAAATCTATAAAGAATTTATTGTTTACTAAGAACGTGTTTTCTTCTCTAGGGATTGCCTGGTGTCGATGGCCGTGATGGAATCCCTGGAATGCCAGGAACAAAGGTAATGATAAGCAACGAACACTTAGTATTGTATTACTGACTTTTGTTTAGGTAGCAAGGTATGAAAATTAGCTCTCCTCTAGATAGAGAAAAATATCTCATGGTAGGAAAACACTCCTCTGAAAGAAGAGAGACCCATCTGTAGTCATCTGGATTCCTGTGCCTCATCAGTGGCAAGAGATGATCAAACAGATCAGGGGTAGGATGTACTGAGACTTATCTTTTAGCAATGCTCCATGGGAAAAATAGTAAATCACCCATGTTTAGGGATTCGTGCCCTTCAACAGTATAAAGCATTGCATTGGTTGGCTAGCAATGCCTTTGATGAAGCTCAGTATCCCCATGAGGTGTGCTAGTCAACAAACGCCCAGCTGTGTAATGATAACAGACAAAATCCCAAACAGCTTTCTACAAATAGGTGTCTAAGTTTTTTGGTTTGGGTAATATGTGATGATTTTTGAAGAACTGATTTGCAATTTTCCAATTGAGGATTGTGTGAAAACAAAACTCCATAGACCAAATGTGTCTCTTCAATTAAACACAGGACCCGCTTCCCTTCCAAGCAAGGCAGCCAAATACAATGCGTGAATCTTTGATATGTTTGCCTATTTGTTGGTGTGAGATAATGGCTAAAGGATTGTCTAGAAGAAGATAATCCCTGCATAGTTTGCTAAGTACATGTTTGTTTTCACACATTACAGGAACAGCAAAAATTATCTGGATATGGTTTGATGATTTAACACAAAGGGATTTCATTGGAGTGGCATTTATCCTCTCAGCACCTCATTGCAGTCAATGATAATAATGCTGTCATATATCAAGTACACAGCATTAATGTCATGAAACACATGACTTATTTAATATCCCATTCTATAATGCTTACGCCAAATGAAATGAGTGTTATAAAGTGTAGAACGTTTGATGCAGATATCTAAAACTGACAAGGTTAATGACATTTAAGAAGTGTCACCATTCTATGAATAGAACTTGATTGATCCTTCCCATTATTATACCATTAGAACCTATTCTGGCATTACGTACTGATGATAATGACTTAAAAGAGGTATAAAACACTTTGCTCTTACAGGCCAACAACCAATATGATACCTAACACTGTTAACATGATTTAATGTGCATGTTTTGCTTTGATTCATGTTAATGGGATCTTAATTCTTCAAATATGGTTTAAACATTTATAAATACAATGGTACAAGCAAAAAACACAATATCCAGCAAACTGTTAACTTGTAAGCTGCGAGAGTGACTACTGTGAACAACATAGTATGTAAGAAAAACGTAATCTTTAATCACAGCTGCATCAATCTTATTATAGTACAAGCATGATTAAAGGGGTGTTCTGGTATAACACATTTTTTTTATATTTAGCTGGGCATTATGTAATAATAATGAAAACATTTATAATCATACTTATGTACACGGGTCCCCCACAGCTCCCGTTCCAGGGACTTCTGGTCACCAGCTGCTCAACTCTTTCCCTTGGAGACAAGGAACTGGAACAGGATCAGCCAGTCACTGGTCCAGACAAAGCAATGCCCCAGCTAATGATTGGTTGGCTATGTTTTGTCCTGTTCAACTGGCTGTGATTTTCTTGTGGTATAGAAAAGTTCTGCTTTCTATGGTTTTCTTAGCCACAAAAAAAAACAAAGAAGTGTATTTGTGATGCATGTGGTGTGGTATAGATCTACTTGTACATGTTTAAATGTGTATGTCTACATTTGAAATGTAGGCAACACTGACCCTAATTGGTCTTGTTTTAGTACATAGCTTAGTGGTATACCTCATTTTGTGGCACAGAACGTAAGGTAAAGTCACTAAGGTAAAGTCACAAGCAAAAGTTCACCAATAGTATTGCAACTGGCAAGACAATATGCACAATGGAATTCTATTACCTAGAACTTGTTCTGCCGGAGCCCCTATCTAGCCTCTGTGTGTTTTTAGCCAAATAAATCTTATGCATTTAAAGTATAACCAACTCTCCAAGTGATTCTTCAAATTCCTTTACAAACCTCCACTTGACAAGAAGATTGAGTTTCAAGGCACCAGTTATTCTTTTAAAAAGCAGTTATATCATATTCAATTTAGAAGAAAAATATACCAAGAAAGGAAATGTTATGGTCACAAGGGCCTTATTAAAGTTTATTTATGTGTTCAGTTATATGTTTCCCTCTTCTGTTGTTTTTGAGTTACCCCCTTGACCTTTGTCAATTAAATTTGTTTATCTTACTTTTATTTTTAGGGTGACTCTGGAGAACCTGGAGCCCCAGGAGAAGCAGGTCTTCAAGGATTGCCAGTAAGTTTTATTATAAATATATTTGTCAGGGAGAGTGAGCCCTAAACTGACCCTACAATCGCTCTCTCCCTGCCTACTTGCCCATCAACCCTAACCGGTGGATCGACAACTGGGCACCGGTCCCAGTTGTCGTTTATAAGTGCAGTTTATAAGTGCAAGGGCCTATTAAAAACACATACTAATAAATAGTCAGTCACAAACCAGAAACATAACAGGAACATAGAACTCTATGACAGATAAAGTTCAGAGTGAGCAGCACAGGGGACACTATAGATCCGTGGTCGTGGACACTATAGATCGATAGTCATGTACAGAACTCCAGATATCTGAATAAAGACCTAATGAACAGAGTTCAAAACACAAGACAGGAAAACAGATAAGTCAACAGACTTTAGGAACAGACAGGCATATAGCATAATCCCCCAGAACATCCAGTAGACACAAAGTCCCCATGGACCAGAAACAGGGATCTATCTCTAATCAGGAATATTAACATTCCCTATGCAAACCTTCAATAGACATGAAGTCCCCATGGACAGGTAACCGGAATGCCAGATACACAGGATATATTTATCGAACACTGTTCACACTGAACACAAGACAGGAATAATTACAATCCCTTCAGAACACCTCCAGTAGACGCAGGAATAACAATACCCTCTGAGTCCCCATGGATAGGTAACAGGAATGCCAGATACACAGGATATATCTATATATAAATAGTAGCCATTAATAATACATCCAAATAGACTACTGGCCAGCAGCACACTCCACCGTGTGGTCAGGATGCTGTCCCAGTAGGAAAACAGAAATATAAAACACAGAACTTCACTTAAACGGATACAAGAGAAAACACAGTGTGAACAGACACATAGCAGAAAGGATAAACAAATCATAAAACTGACTAAACAAACACAGCTTAAAATCCACTAAGAGCATGCCACCTAACATGGCTAAACCAGAAAATACAAAATGCATGCTTAAAACAGAGTAGATTAAAAGCTCAAACAAAGAGTGTTTCATCAAGCCTCCATTAGCAGCATAGCCAGCATGTTAGCAGCCAAACATCAGAAAGTCCATCAGTAAATGAAGTTAATCACCAGCACAGAGGCTAGAGTGGGCTGACATTAAATAGACACACCCTAAAGGCTATTGGCTAACAGAGGCTGAGGATGAAAAAGCCAGAGAAATTAACTATTCCCTGACCAGGGAACATAAAACTGTTCACACACCAAATCCAATAGCTGTGTGTTAACACAGACCAGGACAGACATGAAACTATTGTATTATGATATTAGAATCACTATTTCTATGAATGTGTATAAACAAAGCAACACATACAACACATCTGAATGCCTTGTATTAGGCCTCGATCCCCTTAAGGACAATTAATGTAAATTTACATCCTGATGTGCTGGTAATTAGTGCATTAGGACGTACATTTACATCCTGTATATGAGGTGAGCATCGAAGTGGTGCTTGCATCATGCACAGCAACTCATGCACAGCAGCCAGGGACCCGCCGGTAATGGCGGAAATCAGCGATCGCGCTGTTGTCTGCCATTAACCCCTCAAATGCTGTGATTAATGCAGATCACGGAATCTGCGGCAATGCAGCACTTTTACCGCAGTGCTGATCTCATTACCCACGGCACGGCTGCAGGGATCAGATCAGCAAAGATAGTGGACGGAGGTCCCCTCACCTGCTCTGACCGTCATCCAGGGGTCTAGTTCTCTGGTCTACCTTCTATATACCAATAATACTGATCATTAATATTCCTATGCATGACGCTGAACAATATTAGCAATCTAATGATCCCTATGAGGACATAAAAAGTGTAAAATAAATAAATGCCCCTTCTACAATAAAAATTTAAATCACCTCTTATAAAAAAATCACCCCTTACAAAAAAGCTTAAAAAAAATTAAGTTAAGTAAGTGTCCAAACGCTGTAAGCATAAAAAAAAAAAAAAAATCAGAAATTGCTAATTTCTGGCCACATCACATCCCAGAATAATGAAATAAAAAGTGATCAAAAAGTAACATATACACAACTGAGGTACCAATAAAAACTGCAAATCATGGGTATCATTTTAATTGTATTTACCCATAGAATAAATGGTAAATGTCATTTTTACCGTAAAGTGCACTGTGTAAAAACAAAATCATTCAAAAGTTGCAAAATTGCGTTTTTCTTTTCAACTTCCTTCAAAATACTATTTTTGTGGTTGTGCCATATATTTTATTGTAAAATAAAAGGTGTCATTTCAAGGTACAATTGGTCCTACAAAAAGAAAGCCCTCATATAGGTCTGTGGATGGAAAAATAAAAAAAAAGTTATGGATTTTAGAAGGCAAGAAGGAAAAAACAAAAACTCAAAAATTAAACTGGCTTTGTCCTTAAAGTCAAAATGAGCTGGCTTTGTCCGGGGTACTTCGGTGGAAAACTTTTTTTTTTTTTTTTATATTAACTGGTGCTAGAAAGTTAAACAGATTTGTAAATTATTTCTATTAAAAAATCTTAATACTTCCAGCATATGTTTGCTATGGGGATTTTCTCCTACTCTGGACAATTCTTAAAATGGACAGAGATGTCATCAGAGAGCACTGTGGTCATGATGTCAGCAGAGAGCACCGTGTTCCAAAAAGAAAATAATTTCCTCTGTAGTATTCAGCAGCTAATAAGTACTGGAAGGATTGAGATTTTTTTTAATAGAAGTAATTTACAAATCTGTTTAACTTTCTGGCACCAGTTGATTAAAAAAAGTTTTCCACCGGAGTACCCCTTTAAGGCTTCATTAGGTTGCCATGACTCGCCAGCTTGAGTGGCTGGAATTAGAGTTATCTCTAATTCTGGCTATTGCAGCAGAGTTTAAAGGTAATCTATCTGTGGTTTGGCCCATATTACCTTCTGGTATCAGGCACTTTGTTACATTGATCATTATGGTACCTCTATTTTATTTCTCTGTTGTGCTGATTTTAAGAAATTTGCTCATTAGGCTAGGTTTTCACACAAGTTTTTTCTGGTGTTTTTTTTTGGAAAACTGCCACTGTAGTTTTTAAGCCAAAGTTAGAAGTGGATCCAGTAGTAGGGAGAAGTATAAGGTTTCCTTTATATTTCCCATTCCTTTTGAATACA
The DNA here is from genome assembly GCF_029499605.1 of Hyla sarda. Taxonomy (NCBI): domain Eukaryota; kingdom Metazoa; phylum Chordata; class Amphibia; order Anura; family Hylidae; genus Hyla; species Hyla sarda. The sequence continues at coordinate 199,544,866 of NC_079191.1, read as the reverse complement.
CTTTGGCTTTGGCTCAAAAACTGTGGTGGTAGTTTCCCAACACCAGAAAAATACCTGTGTGCAAACCTAGCCTTATAACAGTAGGCAAATGAGGTAACTTGGCCCGAAGTGCACCACTATGCCCACCTGCCAGTTCTTGTAACAATATCCCAATATACATATTCATTGTACTCCCCCTGCAATGACATAGCACATTCTACCTTGAATATCTCATTCTTGTGCAGTAACATCTTTGGCTTCCCTGGATTGTTACTGCGCAGGTGCGAGGTTAATGGTCCGGCTTGCATTACATCACTACAGTACAACACCATCTACAATGGTGCGGGTGGAGTCTCTTCTATCCCTGCGCCATTAATGGATGGTGCATAGCCTTAACTACCTGGCACCAGTGACGTACATTTACAACATTTTGCGCTGTGTGTAAAGCTTCAGCACCATAAATGCATGTCCAATGGTGCCAAGGGATTAAATACACATATTTTATGGCTGCTCAGTTGTGCAGAAGAAGAAAAGATCTGTATTATACCTGAATGCTAGTGCATACAGTATATGCCAATAAGCAACATGTATATTGTGCTTTATGAATTTAACTCATTCACAGATTTATCAATTGACATATCAAAAGTAGGAGGTGACACTAAAGAAGCAGAAGATGAAAGCTTTCTGGAAAAAAAAAAGATTTCTAGAACAACATTAGCTCTTTTATTGAATGTAAAATAGCTATTTACTGTATAACCTGATCTAGTACTACAGCAGTATTTATTACTGTGATATGTTATGGTCATAGACCAAATTTATCTGTAAAGAAAACATAAAATTTGTCTGTATGCTTTTATACCACCATGGTAGTTGCTCTTCCTAGTCAAGAAGCCTTGCACACTCTTATATGAACAACCTATACATTATAATGCAGTTTTCACTGATGGAGATCATTATAGTCATCACGTCATTCACGCCCCCTCCCATAGACTTGCATTGAGTGGGCGGGCGTAATGTCACACGGGGGCGGAGTCGTGACGTCACGATCTTCCGTTCCCGTAGTCGGGACCCAGACCCTCCAGCGCTTTGGGTGCAGAAACAGGTGGGTGCCGAATGCTATATTGCGGGGGTCCCCAGCGGCAGGACCCCCACGATCAGACATCTTATCCCCTATGCAAAGGAGTACCCCTTTAACACTTTGACAGGTACTTGTGCCATAGGCCAAATAATTTTCACAGACAAGGTATCATCACCTGCTTCTTTTTACTCATCACTTGTGGTCACCTCATGTCCCTGTGACAGGGGTCCAGTTGGCAGCTATTGTATAGATTGGAGGAAATAGACAGGCACAAACTATGCTGGACCTAACACAAATGGTTCCCAGTTCTTCGTCTGCACTGCTAAAACCGAATGGCTGGACGGAAAGCACGTGGTGTTCGGCAAAGGCGTTGAAGGCTACGAAGTTGTAAAGATAGAACTAGATAGAACTATGGTTTGTAATGAGTAAACACACAGGTCATTCATTGTGATGGCAGAGTTTTAAAATAGGACTTTCTTCAGAATGGTTGTACACAGGATGTAACAAGAATAACATGACATTGTTTTAGGCATATCTACTTTTATGTACTAGGCCAGGGCATAGTAAAAATATATAAAAACCTTTAGGGGCAAATACAGCTTCATGGACATGTTTTTCTTCAATAGCTAAACCTAGAAAAAGAGATGGATAAGGTCCAGTGAAGCTTTCTAACACAATGGATTTTCTTTCTTATGGAGCCATGACAGCTATGATGGATGAGTTTTCAAATGAATGCAATTGAACCCTGACAGAACAGGTTGACTTATATTTGGGTCCTTCAGGAAGTTGTCATGGTTCCTGTAGTTTTGAAAGAAACATTAAGGGTGCGTTCACACTGAGTAATTCAAGAGGAATTTACTTGATTAATTGCTCTTGAATTCTCCGCTCTAAATTAATGCACATCTCCTCTGCCCATTGACTTTCTTCCGCTGGCCTGTTCACATTGCAGAAATTCTGTTCGCGGAATTCCGACACTGAATTCCTTTCCGCTTGAAGAAAGAGCATGTTCATTCTTTGAGCAGAATCCGTGAGCACAATCCAATAGAAGTCAATGGTAAAAAAAAAAAAATTGTTTTCACGCGGAATTCAAGTGGGATTCAAGCGGAATTCAAAAGGAATGCAGAAAAGTAGAATTGAATAGCCTCTTCCTTCATTCCTCTTTATTTCCGCGTGGAAATCCCGCTCAAATTCCGCTCCAATTCCGCTTGATGGATAAAGTGACAGAAGGCAACAATTTCCTGACCAAAATTATTCCTCGTGAATTCCTCTTGAACTCCTCAGTGTGAACGCACCCTGATGCTGTAGACCATGTTATACTTGCTATAAGAAAAGTATGGACACCCTGAAAATTAAAGGTTCTGTTATTGATTATAAAAAAAAATCTGTTACATTTTTAAAATCTCTACATGAAGTGTAACTTGACTTTTGTTTGACTTGAATATGACAAGTATTGAAATGAAAACAATGTAAACCAAAACTTCTACCAACATACCTACGCTTCTACCAACATACATATTCAAGTGCAATTATAAAAAATGAACTAAATTGTAGAGCATGTTTTCAATCCTTTTTACGTATTATGATTATCCGACAAAAGTCATCGCCAGTCATCTATCACTTTTTCATTAATCTCTGCACTCTGCCATCTTTACTTGTAGAACATTGTTAGAATCTGTTCTAAGATTATAATTAAAGCCACTCATCATGTCTCACTTCAACTGCTGCAAAATGTTCCTATATGGCATCCTAATAAACCATATGTTCACACTCCAGTCTATTCAAAGCAATGCTTCTATGCTCATCCATCTAAAGCACCACAAGATGCCTGCCATCCCACCATAGAAATGCGTGCAGTATTTTACAGTTATTTTCAGTTAGAATTCACATTCACCAACCAGACTTAAAGGAATACTAAATTCCAAATGTATAACCTTAGTAACCTTTACCAATATGCAATCAAATAATTTAGTATTTACTTTAGGGTTAAAGATTTACTATCCACATATTCTATTGCCCATATTAACATTATATTATACATGATTTGGGTAGAGGACCCACTAAGGCATGAAAATCAGTAGCTCAGGCCTTTTTATTCAAAAGTGTCTAATCGTGGATGGGGTGTTGGCTTTGCATCTCCTGCTGGGGGCCCCGATCTCCCCGTGCACTGAGCGATCTTCGCTCCATGCACGGATTACTGTCGACCACCCCACTAAGTGGTGGCGGACATGCCCCCCATGCATTTCTATGGGACAGCCAGAGATACTGCATCTCCGGCTGTCCCATAAAATACATTGGGGACATATCTGCCACCACTTCGTGCGGTGGTCGACAGTATTCCATGCATGGAGCGGAGATCGCTCAGTGCATGGGGTGAGTGGGGCTTTGGTTTGGAGATCACGGGGGGGTAGGGGGGGGGGGGGACGTCCTAGCATGCAGACCCGTACAATCATACACTTATCCTCTGTATCCACAGAATGCTGTAAATAGGGGACGAGTACTTATCTATCGGAATTCCCCTTTAAATAAATAATTATAGAAATCCATACAGTGTCACATACTTGACATTATTTTAATAAAGACTGTATTTAAGAAATTTAGACAGCAGTAGACACCTTCCACTACTGATTATGTGAAGGATATTTTGGTCCTGTAGGCCTCACAGTTTTTACTGTTATTTTAACCCGAAAATATTGTATGGGTGTGTTCTCTCATGTGTATTTTCTGCTGCAGATCTGCTGCACATTTGCTTCAGCAGATTTAACTGCCCATTGAAGTCAATGGGCAGATAAATCTGCAGCAGCAAATTTGCAGCAGATCTACAGCAAAAATTCACGTTGGAACGCACCCTCAGGGTCAGTTCACACGTGCGTATTTTCTGCTGAAGATTTGCTGTAGCAGATTTTGCTACCTATTGAAGTCAATGGGCAGCAATATCTATTGAAGCAAATCTTCAGCAGAAAATACCCACATGTGAACGCACCTTATACTGTAAGTTACTTAGTTTAGCCTCTGCTGCTCATAGTATTTAAGAATCCATACTCCACAAAAGACATAAAAGCCTTATTTTTTTTATATGTTTAAACTATGTCATTTTAATTTAGCATTTGATGTGTTTTTAGGGTTTGCCAGGCAATCCAGGAGCAAAAGGAGTATCTGGAGAGAAGGTAACAATATCTCTTTATCTAGACTTGATGTTAATTGTACAGTTTTGTTTTGACTGATTTTGCATTGAACATTTTGCATGTCAGAACTGTTATTTTTGGCAGATCCCTCTTGCAATCTGTACCACACATATCATTTGTCTTTTTGTTGATAGTTTATTAGCTAGAAATGTGTGGTACATTATTTTTTGTGGAGGCAAAGATGTTTACTCATTAGAGTTAATGAATATTCCTGCAGACACTTTATAACGTAGCACATAAAATACATTATTCAGAGGGAAAAATATAATGTATTCACCCACATAAAATAATGTCATTCTTAACATGTGATGCAGATTGGTTCTTTCTGCAAAAATTTATTTATAGAGAAAATCAATGTGAGGTGAGACACAATGTAATTTGGTGTAAGCAAACAACTCCTAGTCTAGGTCAAAATCTATCCAGATAGTAGCTTCACTTCCCCAGAGACACTATGTAGCCAAAGCAGAATGGCATACCCAAGAGTGTTGTTCAAATTATTTCTAGCGGAGACTCATGCTGTAGTTAAAAAGGAATTACAGTGCCCCCCCCCCCAAAATAAAATAAAAAATCATATATTGCTGCTATGGCTGTAGAGAAAAGAAGATAAAAAGCTGTACTTATCTACCCCAGTCCTTCCAGCTCTGGTTGTAGCTCCCATTTGGTTCCTTCTTGTCCACCAATGTTTTTGCTTGCTTGAGGTTGGAACAGGATCTGCCATCTTAGCCAATCTCTGCCCAAGACAGGGCACCACTGCTGCCATAGATTGACAAGGCCAGAAGGTCCTACTCTAAGGTATCGGAAGACAGGAGCAGCAGAGGACTGGAAGCTGAAGAAACTGCAGCGCGACCTTAGGGGGATCGAGCATAGAGAAATACATCGATTTTTTTCTCTATAGCCCCAGCAATAAATAATTTAAGAACCATTGGAATACCCATTTTTGCTTCCATATTTTTACCAATACTGTTTAAATGTTAGTCTACAGGAAAGTGGTTGTCTATGCCTACAATGTGTAAAATAAAGGGAAGTATTTTTCATCTGCTTAAATGTCATTTATCTAAGCGATTGGAAAAAAATCCGCTTTTTTCCCATATTGTGTGCACAGGCAACCACTTTCCCATAGACTTACATAGAGAACATTAATGGTAAAAATATGGATGCAAAATTTCCACGATTTTATGGACACATTTTTACAATAATTTACGTCTGACAATACAATGTGTGACCATAGAGTAATACTGCATGGTAACACTACAAATCCAATTATAGAAAGTTAGGAAATTTTAGTCATTTTGTTTTACTTACTGCTTTGCTAGGGATTTCCCCCCCAAACAATCTTCTTTATGTATGTATGTCTGTCTACCCCAATTGTAATATAATTTTATATGAGCATGAATATTATTGAAATGGAAATGTCTCCTGGTTTTCTAAATGTCTTCTAATATAATAAAATGAATAAAATCTAACATTGACTGATTTCTAACTCTTTACTTTTCTTGTTTTCTCTAGGGAAACTCTGGTTCTCCAGGTGTAGCTGGATTAATGGGAAAATCTGGTAAACCTGTAAGATTTAATTTTGTTTTCTGAAATGATTTTTTGCATATTTAATTTTAACATTTAGAAGCGAGAAAATAAATGTTCATACTTAAGATAATGACCCTAAGAATGGGTATGTTAGTAAACAGCCTTAATGGAGTGAGACTGATTTTGTATAGACATGATGGCATCTATACTGTTACATTAAAAGCCAATGACCATATGTTGTACTGACTCCATCCAGGGTGATCAAGGACCTCAAGGGGAAGTTGGGCCAATAGGACCTGTTGGACCTACAGTAAGTAAAAAAAAAAATCACTGATTACATATGTTAAATTAAATCACTAATATGTTAGATATACTGCCAAAATCATTTGATGTAAAAACATGTGACTGCTAACTACATATGTGTAGTGTTAAAAAAAGCATTGGACATGCTGAAGCTGACTTGTCTCATCCATTATTTTCTGTATTTAATCTCAGAGGTCATCTCACTTTAAACAAAGGTTCATAAATCAAAAGTACTTTAAAATATACAGGGAACTCTGTCATATATCTTTAGAAATAGGTGCCTTTTTATTCACTTATCAGCCCCCCCCTCCCCCCCCAAAAAAAAAAAAAAAAATGTATTCATTTTTATTCACTTTCAAAATCTATTTTGATTGGTTTTAGGTTACAAGCTGCCCATATGTTACAAGCTGTATGCCATTTAAGGTCAATAATAATATTTAGACTTCTAATGGAATTGCAGGCCAACTGTTCCACTATCCACAACTCTTGAACACAAAGCTATAGAGATACTATAGAGATAAACCAGAAATGCTGATAATCTGGTCTTTTTAAGGCAGATTACAGGTATTTTATTGTATACGTATTTACATTTGGTTTACAATGAAATTGCGCCTTAAGAATTTTTTATGTCTCTTAGTAAAGTTAAAAAAGGTGCCTTTTCCAAAAAGTTCATTTTTGTCTAATACCTTGACATTTAATGTGAGACTGCATGTGTCCAAGAATCTGGTTGATTATTGACCTGGAAAATGTTAGAGAGCACACATCTTTCCTGTTGTGTTTGATATGTCAAACTTCTGTAAGACTAAATTACTACTAATGATAGGAAAGCAGGACCTTATAGTTCAGACATTAACGGTGAGTGCACAAATGTCATAATTTATATGTAAAACAAGTCATGTAGCAACTTCATTGTGATCTGAAAGCTAGAACATTTTTTCAGTTGTGTGCATAATGTAGTAGTTACAATTATTATGGTATATAATTATAGATAAGGTGCTACACAGTACGTGCTAAGAAGTCAATATGTGCCTACACCGTAATATGCATCTGTTAAGTAGAGGTGTAGATTTTTCTTATACTTTTAGATTAGCCTGTTTTGAGCTTTGAATGCATATCTCATAAAGTGACGGCATGTCAATAGAATATTACTTTATTATAATGGTGGCCAACTCCTGGCATCATCACCGAATATATGAATGAAAGAGACATAGCACTAATATTGCACTGAGTCCCTTTCTGAGCTTTTCCTTGCACAGCGGTGCTCCTGGATTCTATTATTGAAATAGAATCCAGCATTGAGTTTACTTTATTCTTCTAATCAAGGGGGTATCTTCGGTATCAAAACTCATAAAGTGATGGCATATCTTATCATTATGCCATAACTGTATGAGATGAGAATACTCCATTAAAGCGGTACTCCGCCCCTGGATGAGATTTTTGATCGCAGGGCGTCCAGCCACTGGGACCCCCCACGATCTCCAGCCTACCACCCCAGTAATCCGTTGCACAGAATAAACTCTGCTTTGTACTGAATGACGGACGACCACAGCCGTCACGCCCCTTCCCATTGACATTAATAGGGGGGCGTGGTGACCACGACTTCGAGATGTCTAGCACAGCCGGCATTCTAAACATAAATATTAAAAATGCCAGGGTGCTGGGCCGGAGATTGCAGGGGGTCCCAGTGGCCGGACCCCCCATGATCAGACACCTTTGGATAGGGGGTAAGATGTCTAGGGGTGGAGAATGACTTTAATAATGAGATTTATTAAGACTGTCTTGATTTCAAAAGCATACCACATTAGGGTTTACATTTATTATCTTCTGATTTCACCGTTAGAATTTTTGGCTGTTTTTTCACATGTGACTCTACTAGTGCCAAAGTGCACAACGTTAATGTGAAAATAGACCATATGAAAGTTAGAAGAAAAAAAAACACCATGCAGTTTTGTTGTGCCATTATAAGACAAAAAATGTAGAAAACTGTTAGTAAATATCTTGGGGCATATGAAAAACAATGGACACATCCCTTTTAGGGTTAATGACTTGCTTTATCAGTGCAAAATCAGGAAGAACCCGATAGAAACAATGCATTAATCTGTTGGGAAAACTCACGATTAAAAAAGTTAAAAACTCACACAAAGTGTTGGCTTTCAGTTTAGTAATTCTGCGCTAATGAGGAAAATATAACAATATATAGACCATGTAAGCTTAAAGGGGTTATTCAGGATAAGAAAAACTGCTGATTTCTCCAAAAAACAGCACCACACCTGTCCCCAGGTTGTGTGTGGAATTGCAGTTCTGTTGAAGTAAATGTAGCTGTTGGTGCTGTTTTTGGAAGACATTTGTTCTCTTCTTCTTTGCCTGGATGACCCCTTTAAGTTAGACTTTCTAACAATGCTTCAGATTGAGAACAGTGTCACTGGCTGTTTGACATATTTCTTATTGTATAGTTTAAAGGGGTTATCCAGGAAAAAACTTTTTATATATATATCAACTGGCTCCAGAAAGTTAAACAGATTTGTAACTTACTTCTAAAATCTTAATCCTTTCATTCCTTTGAGCTTCTGAAGTTAAGGTTGTTCTTTTCTGTCTAAGTGCTCTCTGATGACATGTGTCTCAGGAACCGCCCAGTTTAGAAGGAAATCCCCATAGCAAACCTCTTCTAAACTGTGCGGTTCCTGAGACACGTGTCATCAGAGAGCCCTTAGACATAAAAGAACAACCTTAACTTCAGAAGCTCATAAGTACTGAAAGGATTAAGATTTTTTAATAGAAGTAATTTACAAATCTGTTTAACTTTCTGGAGCCAGTTGATATATATATATATATATATATATATATATATATATATATATATATATATATTTATTTAATTTTTTTCCTGGATAACCCCTTTAAATTGCTCCTTTCATAAGTAAGCTTAGGTTTTTGATGCATTTTAGCCGGCCCTCTTTTCCCAAATGCCCCACACCTATGTTGAGCAAGGTAAAAATGTGTAGAAAAAGAGGCTGCAATCCACCACAGCTCAGGAAGTGTTAGACACATACAACATAGGATCCCTGTGCAAAATACCCCGTTTTTGTGAAAACCCAACAGAAATTGTGATCCTTAATATTCATCAGCACAGTTTTGTGCATGCAATCTACTGAACAATCGGAATAGTGTTTTTGAATCAAATTATTATTATATTATTGATATTTTTCATATGAATAAAGCTAAACAAAACAAACAGTAAAGAAATCTCCCCTACTCCAGACTAATCATTTACTGAAATATTCATATAAAGGTGCAATGAGAATTTAGAAACACGGTGCACTATAACAAGAGAGGAAAACATTGCAGGGAGCCTTTAATTCTGTTCTTCAGGGAGACTAAAAAAGAAGATAAATTACAAACAAGTTAGAATCCTGTCCTATAGACACTTGGGGAGTCTACCAAAAATCATACGTCTATCTAAAGACGAAGATTTCTGAAATAGATATGTACACCTCATTCTCTTTGGTTGCTGCTGCTTGAGTTGCACTGTAAAAAGTGAAATTAAAAAAATTTAGAAAGTGGGGAAAGGGAAATTATTTTTTCCTTTACATTTTGATTATGTAATTTATGTGACTTTTTAATGTAGCAAGTAACTGTAAAATTGTTCCATTGTCATTACAATTAATGCATCTCATTTCTCTGTTCTTTTAATTAAGGGTGACAGGGGAGAGACAGGTCCTGAAGGCCCACCTGGACAACCAGGAAAACAAGTATGTAAAAATATATTTTTGCTGAGAATTTGTTGATAAAGAAAAACATACATTTTTAAAATATTTATATTCTTGCACTATGACAAACGACATCCTAAAACTTTGCAAATCCTGAAACTGCTACCGATGAAAGCTTGCTGGAATAATAACATAGAGCAATGAACTTTCTTTAGGGAAAGAAAACATTGCACGTTTCGGAGCAGTAAAGTGAAAAGATGTTCTGTGTCTGGAAGTAATGAGCATAGCCATGAATGCACTCTTTTATGCAGACTGGCCAGTATTTACATAGCATCAGCAGCGAGGGTCCTGGGTGAAAGAATGCTCTGTTCATGAGGAATGTAAACCTTAGGCACAAGGGAAGCCAGGAATAAACGGTGCTCACTGTCATTTCCTTTTGCTTATTCAAAAGAATGCAATTTGCATGTGAAGAACAACAAAGTAAGCACTTTATGTGAACATTCACTAACGTGTCGGAGATCTAATGTCAATGTGTGACTTTTTCTTTAAGGGTCCACGAGGTGATCCTGGCTTTTTAGGTCTGCCTGGCCCTCCTGGCCTTCCAGGACTTAAAGGTGACAGGGTAAGTGCTGTGTCATATACAAATTAATAAACTTTAGATAATTCTGCAAATATAATACATGATATAAAATATATTAAAAAATAAATAATAATATTAGATTTTATATACATAAGTTACATAAATCTATATAGTGCATGTGCATAATCTGCTAAAATCAAAATGTTTATCTAATGTATATACTGTATAAGAGATGGCTGCAGATTAGGCATTTGACAGTGTACATTACAGTGTGTGCCAAAGATAAAATAAAATCTCTGACATTTGTAACAAAGGGGATATCTTCCTGCTGGCTAGACAGCGAGTAACAAGCAGGGCATGTAATTAACAGAATGAGAAGGAACACTTCTTGGCCAGATATCTATAATTGAGGTAGAACTGAAACATTTGCAAATTATGCAGAGATAATGATAACGGTGAACATAACCATTGAATTTCTTCCAATTATGTGTCAACGTTCTTCAAGACAGTATAACTTAAGTATTTGGGAAAAGTAAATGTTCAGCCTTCAGTTTGATATTCCATTTTGTATGATGAAAATGATGATATCTGAATTGAGTGTTTTCATAGAGGACAATTAGGGAGCTGACAAAACAAGGAATGGGTTTAAACTGCATTTTAAATATAATTTGCATTTTTTCTTGCACTTCAGTACAACCCATTAGACCTGGATGGTGTCAGTAACTGCAGTGTCGATAGAAAATTATTCATTATTTTACATGCAAATACTTCAGCCCTGGAAAAACCTTATTTTAAAGGGTTCTTAAAAATTACAAAAATGATTCCCTTTAAATATGTATGAGGAATTTATTGTAAATCATGTATACAATATAACTATAAACATATCCAATCCTAAACAGAAATCAGGGGGTACTTCTTTACTTCTACCACCCTAGGCAGGGGTGTGGGCCTATTTATCATAGATGTAGCTACTTTAAAAAAAGGAACAGCATGACAGACATACTGTTTGTATTGAGTTACATATGATTTTGATTATTTATCTTATTTTGGCTCTAACGCTACCAGGCCAGCAACAACTACAGTAATGACAGTAATTCCACCAGTCGCCTTAGCTTGTGTTAGCTCTTCTACAAGCTATTACCTATGTCGTTCAAATTTAAAAGTAAAAAAGTTTGCAGGTGAGGACCATTGGTCAACCCACCACTAGCATTGCAGCTCTGTTCAGTTAGGGGTACTCCGTTGGGGGCTGTTATTTCTGGCTCCTAATCTGTTCATGTTTGTTTGTGTACCTTCTGCTCCATCGTGCGCTATGCCGTTTCCCTTTGGCTTTCGTTGTGTTTTACTTGTTTCCAGCACTTCCTCTTTTTCGGCCCGTAGCAAACTACATTTCCCTGCAAGTCTTGCAACCTCTGCTTTGAGTTATTGAACACCCCTTTCCCTCGTTCTTCCTCTCCTTTTATGTTTATACTCCACCTCTTACCCTGCCTTCCTAATTATCTTATCCCCGCCTGGTATGATAATCTTCCTGCCTGTTGAAGCCTTTCTTTTGCAGGACGGGGCTTTCCTCTTTGATTGTGCTACTGTGATCATTATATCTTGCTAGCTCTGATGCTTGCACAGTGCTGGCCAATCAAAGGGTTTTTGCCTCTGCGTCGCTCAGTTTTGTCAGCGGTCTGCTGCGTGTTGCTGTGTAGTTTAATTAGCCAACCAAACTATGTAGACAACCAATAGCAGGGGAAAAGTATCTGCACATGCGTTCACGGCTCACATTGATAGCATGGGAGGCAGCCTATTAGGACGTCTTCAGGAGCTGTACACAGCCCAACAAGGAGGAGTCAAAAGAAAAACATGAAGAACATTAAAGGGGTGTGCCGAACAACAGAACGACGGGGATGATGGAATACAGGAGCTCACGAACACAAGGGAAAAGGTGGTCGCTACCACATAGGGTAAAGAGAACTACACTGCTTCCTGCAACACATACAGGTAAAACAAAACACCAAAAGCATTGCACTCTCAGACATGAAAAAAAAAGTATACTACAGCAGTAGCAAAGTAAAGATGGGCCAAAAATACTCCTGCAGCGGAGTACCCCTTCAAGGTTCAGTTCACATCTGTGTTGAAGGTTCCAACAAGATCCTCCATTCTAAATTCCGCCAGTGCTAGGCAAAATAGGCCAGCTTGATGTGTTATCTTGTCTGGTAAAATGCCAGGCCCTATGACGGAAATCCGACTGATCTCATTAAAGTCAGTTGGTATTTGGCATTAAATGGACCTGGAATGTCCACTTTTTCCATTGGAGCAGAACAATTTAAAAAAATGTGTATAAGTGAAACTAGCTCAAGGCTAAAATGTTTTATCTTTAAAGTCCAGACAATCATATAGTTCAGTGTTGCTGAATTTGTATTACCCGGCCAGAATACCTTTTATGGCAGGATCACACGTAGCGTATACACTTTGTATTTGATGCATGCTATAAAAATCTTTGGTTGTTTATATTACTCCCATAGACTTTGGTAGCAAAGAAATACGCATTCTTCAGATACACATTCATCGAATACGCAGTGTATATGTGACCATACCTTTAAAGAGACTCTGTAAGCGCTTGGACATGATCTGAGATGCTGACAGTGTTATGTAGCTACTTGTACAATTAAGACCTGTTTATGTTGTGAAAACAGAGAAAATTGACCTTTATATCTTCTATGAAGAGTCAAAGAGGTGTTCACCAGTTGCATTAGTGCTGCAGTCTGGCATGTCTCACCGTTTCTTCCCCCTCCATCTTCCTTCTTGAATATTATGCATGGCTTGAGCTCCACATCCAAGTCTTGTGCCAACACTGTTGATTCAAACGCAGCGCATGTACAGTGAATTTGACAGCCTTAGGCGCTCACTGCGTGTGTACCACCCTTTGAATCAACAAAGCTGTCGCAAGACTTAAATGGGCACTGTCATTAAAACTAATTTTTGCTATTGCACTCCTTATGGTAGATATATAATCTTTCTAATGTACTTTGTTAAAAAAAAAAAAAAAGGAAGTTTTATTTGTGTTTAAGAAAGATGTCACTAAGTGTCTTCCTACTTGTCCCGAGCACATTTCCCCCTATCTCTTGCACAGACTTTGGACTCCTGCTGGCCTTGCAGAAGTCCAAAATCAGGAAATGTGTTCTGGAGTACTGGGGGGGAGGGGGGTGCAGTTTAGGCCAATCATATCTCATCTTACACTGAACTTCTCTGGGCTGTGTGTAGCAGATGATTTCAGATGATGTCTCACCTGCTGGGGAATTCTCCTTCCCAGTCTGTGAATCTGACTGAGTCTGAGCAGAGAATACAGAACAATATCAAGGTAGAAAAAAAAAAATAATAAAAATAAAGGCAGGGGGTGGTTTATCATGATCGGGGCAGTGAACTGGGAGAATTATTAAATTTTACAAGATAATGAGAGGTACTCTTTATATGTGGGATTTGGCATATGCAGCCAAGCCATGTATATTAATAAGAATGGGGAAGGGTAGGAAGAAGGAGCGGTGAGGTGTGCCAAACCATGGCACTGCTTTGACTGCTGAACTCTTCTTTGACTCTTCAAGATATAAAGTGCAATTTTCTCTGTTTTGACACATCACAAAGATAGCATTAACTATATTGTACAAGCAGCCACAAGCAGTTCATATCATGTCTGAGCACTGACAGATTCCCTCTCACATGATTTCCCCATAGGTGGCCTCATGAGCTATGCCAAGAAATGAATACACATACCTCCAAATAAGAGTGAATGCTATTAGTCATGAACAGTGTACAACAGTCCCCAGCATGCCCTCACTTTCTTCCTCTATGCAGAGATGTGAGTTGTAGACCTAAAAATTATCAGAAATGTGGATAAACATGAAGCAAATCAATTGGCTTCACTATATAGGGCTGCAAGCGACTTCAGTAATAGCAGCCAGTAAATATGGTTGGAATAAGCTTCTAATACATCATAATTACATGACGTCTAATTGGGCAGCTGTTTCCTATACAGATAACGCATGAAGAGTAAAATACCTTTTATAGCAGTCATTTCAAAGATGTCAAATGTAAAATTTCTCTTTGAGAGAAATGATTTTTACATTACCGACTGATTTTATTTAGCCATTACAACAATAACAACTCAGTGGGTATATTTTTATCAGAGGTAAAATATTTAATATAGTCGATGTGCATTAGGGACATCCCCTGCTAGGAATCAAATTGAGAAGAGCCATAAAAACATATTAAGCTGATTTAGTTTACTTCAAAGAACCTGACTGTCCATTTGTTTCACATAAGATTTAGAAATGAAAGGTCATTTATGCTATATGTTTCCAATCTGAATGTATGAAGTTTTATCAGTAAATACATTTTATTGATGGCACACACCTTTTTGGCCCAGTAATTAAAATCTCTTTTCTGTGATATTGGGTTTGCACTCCAGTTATCAGCAAGGCATGTACAAGCCTCTGGTTAGATCAGGGTAATTCTTTCTTATAGATTATGTACAGTCACAAGGTGTCATTATATGTAGGTTCTAGTGTGGAAAAACACAGTTGTGAGCACTATTTAGCAAATATAAGGTTGGCGGCATATAAGGCCTACTACAGTTCAGCGTATTAAGATGGATTATTTTGTTGTTGTTGCACAGGTAACTAAAGGTAGCAATCAGATATGTACTATATCTGATCTAAATTAGTAATAGAAACATAGAATGTTTTGGCAGGTAAGAACCATTTGGCCCATCTAGTCTGCCCAGCATGCCAAATATTATAAATATGGCCCTATACAGGATCTTATATGAAGGATATCCTTATGCCTATCCCACGCATGCATGACCTCCTTCACTGTATTTGCATATTTGCAGCCACAACTTTTACAGAAAGGCTATTCCATGCATCCACTACTCTCTCATTAATGGTACCTGACTCATACAGTGCCGGATTGGTTTCCTTGTGCCCATCAGAAGCAATGATTGTGAGAGCCAACATGTACATGGCATTGAAACTGCAGTGCATCCATCAACAACTGTGTAGTATCTGTTCTTATCATTGTTAGAATTGGGGCATTGATTTAGGATTGATGCTGCATGGAGGGGGCAGGTGTACCAGGGCGTTCCGGGGATGGTTATGAGGAATCAGCTCGACGGCTGCCCCGATGTGACCTGTTTTCCTCCGGGTCTCACCATGAGGCTGAGAGGGTCTAGAGCCGAGGTGCTTTAGTGCCTCGAGGAGTGATGGCCCCTGAGGTGCCAAAATTCACTGGGTGTACTGGCTCACTGAGTGTAAGCACTGGCACCATGAACTCTTCACCTTAGGGCACTCATCTCTTGATTCCTGGCCTTCTGGCTAGGATCAGAGAAATTTTTTATAGATCCAGCAGGATGTACGGGCAGTATATCTGCGCACATTCACTTATTTATTTTTTGTCACTGTGTCACTTTTTGCGTGTTGTGTGTCCACAGGATTGTTAGGATGCAGCAGCTTTTCTGGGTGTCCCTCCTAGCGGTCTAGGGGAGGTGTGTGTGGCCATTAGGTTGTGCACTTCCCTGCAAAAACCCTGGGTACTCCTGCATGGGCAGGGAATCAACCGTTAACGGCTCTACGGGCAGATACCTTGGCTAACGCCAAGGGGGATGCCGGGAGCATTTGTAAACCCTTAGTAGCTTTGACGAAAAGGGACATCAAACCTGGAACCTTGCAGGTACCTTTTGGGCCGGAGGAGAAAGGTATGGTTTGTTGGGGGGCCTCCATCAAAAACTAACACAACGCCAATGAGAAAGTTATTCAGTAATATATGTAAACAATATGTTAATAGTAATTCCAGCTTGGAGTTTATGGTATACTGGCAGAATATATGTTTGATAGATGCAGATTGTACCACTTGGATCTAAATCTATGTGGAGAGTGAGGGTCTGCCAACTTGCATGGTAAGGCAGCTATTTATGTAACTCCTATAGAAGTGATTTGGCAGGTTTATGCACCTGTTCAGCCACTTCTCCATGTATTCTTCTCCTGGAGGACTGGTAGTTCAGGGGATTCTCTTTCTCCTCATGAAATTCTCCTCAAGAAATGTGACCCACATCTTTTAGACATTAAAGGGGTTGTTGTCAAAAGAAAAAACCTTGTGTATGGTGCTGGGCTGCTCTTTTTAAGCTGTAAGCTGGTATTACTGTTCATTAGATTTATGACACATTAGATAAGGCAGCAGTAAGCCCATTCTGTCAGAAACTACTGTGACTGAGAACGGCTTCCTGCTGTCTTATCTAATGAGTAATAAATCTAATTAGCAGTAATAGTAGCTCCACCTTTCCTTGCTGACAGGAGAGGATGGTGCAGGGATGAAATAGACTGCTTTCACAGCCTGTGATGTGACAGCTGAAAAGAGAACAACAGCTCGTATGGAAGATCTCTGTACAATGACTAATATCATTTTATTAGTAGGTTGTTCAGTCTGTAAAAAAAGGGCATAAGACATTCTTCAGATATATAAATGAAAAAAGGAAATTAAAACAAGGAATAACTAAATTAAAAACAAAGGAAGGAAGGTATTTAGTAGAAAATAAAGGGCTAGCGGACTGCCTTAAAGGGGTATTCCAGGAATATTTTTTATTTGACTATGCTACAGGGGCTGTAAAGTTAGTGTAGTTCATAATATAGTGTCTGTACTTGTGTGTGACGGTTTCTCACAATTCTTCTGTGATTTTCACCCCACTATTTATTTTTAACAGCATACAAAATGACTGTTGTCTCGAATTTTTCCCAGATTGCAATGCTGCCGAGACCTGACTCACTAGTCAGCTGATGACAGGAAGCCTGTCTGCTTCAATGGGTGGAGGGATCAGTCTGAAACTAATGCAACAGCTGTAGGCACCCTGATTGAATACCACAGGTCTTTTGTTTCAATGGGTGGGGTGGCTGATGTGTGGTAGGGAGGAAAATGGAATTGTGGGATTTGTAGTAAAAAAAAGAAAAGCCAAACAGGAAATACAAGTTCACAAACAGCTAGCCACAGTGTTATGGTAATCTCACAACATAGCCATTTAGTCCCAAGACAAGCACAGATCTTTCCTAAGCATGTCCATTACTGTCTGCCAGGTACGTACTAAAATTACCTTATGGTGGAGAACCCCTTTAATGAATACTTCTGTTCAGTTTTTACAGAAGAAAAATAAGGAAAAGGACCTCAATAAGGGAGGAAGACTAATGAATTGTTTGATGCATGTGTCTTTATAGAGTAAGACATTCTACATTTGCTGTATAAAGTTAAGACAAATAAGTCACAAGGGCCTGACGGAATACACCCAAAATTATTAAAAGGGCTTAACGGTGAACTAGCAAAACCATTAACAGATTTATTTAACCAATCAATGGTAACAGGAGTCTTCCCGGAAGATTGGAAATTAGCAATTGTCGTGCCCATTCACAAGAAAGGTAGTAGGTAGGAATCAAGCAACTATAGGTCAGTCATGTCTGACATCAATAGTGGGGAAATTAAAGGGGTTATCCACTATAAGGGGAGTTTAGTACATACCTGGCAGACAGTAATGGACATTCTTAGGAAGGATCTGTGCTTGTCTTGGGGATAAATAACTATGTTGTGAGATTACCATAATACTGTGACTAGCTTTTTGTAAAATTGTATTTCCTGTTTGACTTTACTTTTTTTTTACAACAAATCCCACAATTCCATTTTCCTCCCTCCCACACATCAGCCACCCCACCCATTGAAATATAAATGAGCTGCATCCATTCAAAAGACCTGTGGTTTTCAATCAGGGTGCCTACAGCTGTTGCATTAGTTTCAGATTGATCTCTCTCCCACCAAGCGATGGCTCCACCCATTGAAGCAGACAGGCTCCCTGTCATCAGCTGACTAGTGAGTCAGGTCTTGGCTGCATTGCAACCTGGGAAAAATCTGAGACAACAGTCATTTTGTATGCTGTTAAAAATAAATATTGGGGTGAAAATCACATAAGAATTGTGAGAAAACCGTCACACACAGGTGCAGACACTATATTATGAACTACACTAACTTTACAGCCCCTGTAGCATAGTCAAATAAAACAAAATCCTGGAATACTCCTTTAATGGAAACCCTACTAAAGGATAGGATTGTGAAACATCTAAAATCCCATGGATTGCAAGATGAAAAACAACATGGGTTTACTTCAGGGAGATCATGTCAAACAAATCTTATTGATTTTTTGATTGGGTGACTAAAATAATAGATGGCGGAGGGGCAGTAGACATCGCATATCTAGATTTTAGTAAGGCTTTTGACACTGTCCCAAATAGTAGACTAATAAATAAACTGTAGTCATTGAGCTTGGACTCCAATATTGTTGAGTGGATTAGGCAGTGGCTAAGTGACAGACAACAGACGGTTGTAGTCAATGGAGTATATTCAGAGCAAGGTCTTGTTACCAGTGGGGTACCTCAGGGAGCTGTACTGGGACCAATTTTGTTTAATATCTTCATTAGTGATATCGCAAAAGGTCTCAATGGTAAGGTATGTCTTTTTGCTGATGATACAATGATATGTAACAGGGTTGATGTTCCTGAAGGGATGAGCCAAATCGAAAAGGATTTAGGAAAACTAGAAGAATGGTCAGAACTCTGGCAACTGAAATTTAATGTGGATAAGTGCAAGATAATGCATCTGGGGTGTAAAAACCCAAAGGCAGAATGTAGAATATTTGACAGAGTCCTGACCTCAGTATCTGAGGAAAGGGATTTTGGAGTAATTATTTCAGAAGACTTAAAGGTAGGAAGACAATGTAATAGAGCAGCAGGAAACGCTAGCAGAATGCTTGGATGTATAGGGAGAGGTATAAGCAGTAGAAAGAGAGAAGTGCTCATGCCGCTGTACAGAACACTGGTGAGACCTCACTTGGGGTATTGTACGCAGTACTGGAGGCCATATCTCCAGAAGGATATAGATACTCTAGAGAGAGTTCAGAGAAGAGCTACTAAACTAGTACATGGATTGCAAGATAAAACTTACCAGGAAAGGTTAAATGACCTTAACATGTATAGCTTGGAAGAAAGAAGAGACAGAGGGGATATGATAAAGAATATTTTATTTACTCCTCTCAATCTTGCATTTTACTGCAGCTATGTTTTAACTTAAAGGGGTACTCCGGTGGAAAACTTTTTTTTTTTTTTTAAATCAACTGGTGCCAGAAAGTTAAACAGATATGTAAATTGCTTCTATTAAAAATTCTTAATTTTTCTAGTACTTGTTAGCTGCTGAATACTACAGAGGAAATTCTTTTCTTTTTTGAACACAGAGCACTCTGCTGACATCGTGGGGATTTTCTTCTACTGTGGACAGTTCTTAAAATGGACAGAGATGTCAGCAGAGAGCACTGTGGTCATGATGTCAGCAGAGAGCTCTGTGTTCCAAAAAGAAAAGAATTTCCTCTGTAGTATTCAGCAGCTAATAAGTACTAGAAGGATTAAAAAATTTTAATAGAAGTAATTTGCAAATCTGTTTAACTTTCTGGCACCAGTTGATTTAAAAAAAAAAAAAAAAAAAAATTCCACCGGAGTATCCCTTTAAGTTAAAACATAGCTGCAGTAAAATGCAAGATTGAGAGGAGTAAATAAAATATTCGCAGTCTGTGAGTCAATTCTTTATCTGTTATTAGCTATCAGCAAACTGATTAATTGATTTTAGGATTTGATTTTCTTGCTTTGAGCTTCAAAGTTGGTGAATCAATGTGGCCTTATCTAGTGAACAGTTGTGTATATGTGAACTGTAAATTACAAACGTGATGAATTGATCTGTTTACCAAGGATAGTTCTGGTCTGTTCATATTTGATGTCACTTTCCTGGGTGAATGACTTGTTCTATGTTAATGTATTTTAGCATTTGCAGCATCTAATTTAGGATGCATCATGTATAATGCTTTAGGTATTGTAGTATAATTTTATTTTGAGGGCTGAGACTATTGAAGGTACTTGAATTATCAATGGAATAAGCACGACTCGCTGACACCACTATCTACTAGGCCAATGTTTATTTAGATTCTTTGGGTATGCAAAGGGATCTCTTGTGTGATGAGCCAACTCCCTCTAAAGCAGCAGTGTCTTCTAAGCTTTTCAGAAGGGATTGCAGCAAAGAGACTGCTGTAGCTTTAAAGCAAAAAACACAGCTTAAGAAGAAAGATGATCAACATTAAGTATCCATGTCCACCCTAGCACATTTTATCAGATGGACATGTAGGTGGCACTATACTTACATTAATCTTTGAAAATCTGATCATATTATTTATTTTGTATTTAAAAATGAATAACAAATGTGTCAATACACAATGTTCAAAATTTCTGTCGAAACTTAAATAGGCACAGTCATTTGAACAATCATTGCATAGATCAATAGTAAAAGTTAATATATACTAGCTGAATACTAGTGTTGCTCACGAATATTCGCAATGCGAATTTTATTTGCGAATATCGCATATTCGCGAATTCGTGAATATTCGTGAATATAGCACTATATATATTCGTAATTATGAATATTGTTTTTTTTGTTTTTTTGTTTTTCACAGTACACATCACAGTGATCATCCCTCTATGCTTCCAGCTTGTGTGGTGTAAAGAAGGCTCTAATACTACTGTGTGAGACTGGTGTGCGAATTTTCGCATATCCGAAAATTTGCATATGCAAATTTTTGCATATGTTAATGTTCACATATGCAAATTTTTGCATACGCGAATTTGTTTAGCATATGCAAAAATAAAACGTGAATTTTACGAATATGCGAATTTAGCGAATATATGAGGAATATTCGTCCATATATTCGCTAAATATCGCGAATTCTAATATGGCCTATGCCGCTCAACACTACTGAATACCCGGCGCTGCCCTTTTTTTCCTCCCTTATCCAAGTGGAGGAGGAAAAGCAACAAAGGAGGAAGCTTTTGTCGTCATATCCCGTCCCTAAATTTTGACCCCATATGCCCTCCTCATATCCCGACCACAAATCTCCTCCTCATATTCTGACCTCATATCCTGTCCTCATATTTTGTTCTCATATCTCGTCCCCATATTCCGTCCTCATGTCTCGTCCTCGTATCCAGTCCCTATATCCAGACCTCATATCCCGTCCTCATTTCCCATCCCTATATCCCAACCTCATATCCCGACCTCATATCCCGTCCTCATATCCCGTCCTCATATCCCAACCTCATATCCCGTCCTCATATCCCGACCTCATACCCCGTTGCCATATCCCGTCCCCATGTACGGACCTCATATCCCGTCCTCATATCCTGACCTCGTATACCGTCCTCATATCTTTGACCTCATATCCTATCCTCATATCCCATCCTCATATCCCGTCCCCATAGCTAATCCTTATTTCTAATCCTCATATCCCATCTTCAGGTGGGGCTGCGTTGTGGTAAAGAATACATATATTGAAAACTGAATATAAAAGGAGTGTGGCTTAAAAGGTGTGTGTGTCTTTGTGAGATGGGACATGGCATGCAGAGAGTGTGTGGCTTACCAGCCTGACTGACACATTGACCAGTAGATGCAGAGTGCAGCTTGTGGAGTAAGGCACCAGAAGTCCTATATACTTGCATGGGACTTGAAACAAAAAACCCATCCTCCACATATTGGGGTAGGTTAGGGGTTAATTTAACTATTATAAATTTTTATTTGACATATAAGTAACATGTGACCAAGTATTATCGAAATATCTCCAGCTGTTTGGAAGTTATGCAGTAACATATATTTCCCATAGACTTGTATGAAGTCTGCCTTAGAATCTTAGAATCGGGACGTGCAGGTAGGCATCTTTCAAATCTATAGTAGCCATTAGATTGTTTTTCTTCAATAGGGCTACCACCGATCGGATTGTCTCCATTTTGAATAGCTTTTTTATGATAAACATGTTTTTAGCAAAGTCAAATCTATGACCAGCCTCCAGGTGCTATCTTTTTTGGGGACTGCAAATACTCTGGAGTATACTGCGTATCCCCTTTGGCCGGAAGGCATGGGCTCTAAGGCGCCTTTTTGAAGAAATTCGGTGATTAGCCAATCGGTTTGGAGGGAATTCTCTGAATTCCAAGGCATAACCTTTCGAGATAACAGACGTTACCCATGAGTCAGATGATGTTAGAGAACAGACTGATGAGAATTTCGATAGTCTGGCACCGACTTTGGGAACGGTAGAGTTGGCGTCCCCTCCAGCAGGAGTCTTTTTCTTAAATGAGGACTGATTGCATAGAAATAGACAGCAGTGTCAGTCCCACAAAGTTTCTCCTGTGTTGAGGTGAAGATCTGAATTGCTTCCTTCCTTGAAGAAAACAAAGCTTCTTGGCTGCATTCAGGAAGAACACACCTTTTTTTGTTACTCATTCCTTCTAGAATAGGGTTCAACTGTGAACCAAATAAATTACCCCCTTAAAAGGAAGAGAACAAAAACGATTTTTGGCTAGGGTATCACCTGACCATTCTTTGAGCCAGAGGGCTCTTCTGGCTGCTGTAGAACCAGCAATGATTTTTGAATTCAGACACATAATGTCCAAAGGAAAATCAGCCAAAAAAATCTGCGGTCAGCTTCATGTCAGGTAAATCCTTTAAAATATCTTCCCTCTGTATCCCCTCCTGGAGATCCCTGGTCAGGCGAGAAAGCCAAATCCGGAAAGCTCTACCAACTGATGGAGGCATTCTTTGGAGGCAACTGAGGCTTTACAGGACATGGCAGCAGCTGAATAGACTCTCTTTAAGGAACCTTCCACCCTTCTATCCATCTGATCTTTCAGGAATGAAGTGTCATCAGATGGGAACATAGATTTTTTAGAGAGTCTAGCCACTGCCAAGTCGACTTTGGGAATCGACTCCCATGCTTCTGAGCTCTCCGGATCCATTCTGTATGCAGCTTTAAATCTGGACCCCATGTCCGATTTTTTTCTGGCTTTTGCCACTCTTCCTTAATGAAGGATCCCAAAAGGGGTTGAGCAGGGAGGGAAAAATGGCCCGTTATTGGAAAATACAAATACTCTTTTTTTAGGCAGATTGTCTTCAGTGGGCTCACCCTCAACCGTCTTTTTAACCAATTTGAATAAAGACAGAATCTTTTCTTTTTTCAAAAGATAATAATCTTCTGGAGTCCGTCTTTCTGCCATAACATAGCTGGAGGATGAGGGCAATTCATCTTCCTCAGAGACTGAAGAGGCACTAGAAGAGACAGCTGGAGGTACTGCAGCTTTAGCAGGTTTGGAAGAAATTGCTTTTAGCTGATTGCAGAAGAACACAAACTGCAGATATCCAGATGGAAGTCATCAGGCAAGGGCTGACCGCATTGAAGGCATGATCTGTGATGTTTTTTTCTCCTCCTCTTCCTAGAGGAACGTTAGTACCTTCCATTCTAAATTATAAAGTAACATACTCTCAGTATGTGACAGAAAACTTTGCCCAAAAAAGAAAACAAGCTCAAGCTGAAGTAAAAGAATGCCGACCTCAGTAAGACAATCAAAAAAAATAAATAAATACCCACACAATATGGAATACAGAGATGTAATAAGGAACAGGCAAACCTGTTACATAGAACATAAGGGACATACCTGTAACGCTAGCAAGGAGACGCACCAGGCAGAGGCTGGACCTCTGTAAGGTATAGTGGTGAAATTAATACCTTTCATTCCATCCTGAAACCCTCACCGTCTGTGTTGCGTCATTCCCCTGTGCCCGGGAGCGCCGATGTTCATAACACGGAAGTGCATCATGAAACCGGAAGCCCACCAGTGCAGACAACCCAGGGAGCCAGCCAAGCAGATGCTAGCGAGTAGCGTGAGTACCATAGGCCACAATACAAAGCCCATAGCACCCTATACCTACCTTAACTGCCTGCATGCGCTTCCACAGATACCCTGGGAAGAGACATGCGCCAGGGTAAACTGGAAACCTGCGAATCTCACAGGCAGCGCCAGAAACCATAAAAGTAGTTAGAAACCCCCTACCAGGGCATGGCTGATCTGAAACTTCAGTGTGCCAAGTCACATAGTCTGTAGAACAGAAGAAAAAAACACATTGGCCCTGATTTATCAATCAGCCTGAAACCCTAATTGTCTATTTTTTCCCATAGCAACCAATCACAGCTCAACTTTCACTTTACAAGAGCTGGTTAAGATTCAAAAGTTGAGCTGTAATTGGTTGTTATGGGAAAAAACAGACTGATTGATAAATCTCCCCCATTGTATCTCTCTATCTTGGTGTTTTTATGCCCTGGAGGGCTTTGGTCCAGGTGTGCCTAATTGTTAAATTGTTTAATTACTTGATGAATTAATTGGTCACTTTCTTCTGTCCAGTAGGAAAAGGAAATGTATTAACCCTTTGTGTGCTGCCGAGGGACGAAATGGAATGGGCCTTTCTTCTGTTATCAACGCTCCCTGCTCCTAGACTCTTTCACTCCGAAAATTAGCTCAGCTTTGTCCTGTGTCTGAAAGACAAGCAATACAAGTCTATGGAGGGGCTTCTTTAGTTTACCATACTTCTGAGATTTTAAAGACTTTGCCATATGTAAATGATATCCTTATTAATGCATTTACTTCAATGCAGCAGTATCTATAGATATGCATTCTACACACAGTATACTTCAATGCTTACAGTTCATCTGGAAGCTTTACTGTATGAAACTTTGTAAATAGATATGCATATCCATTGGGGATTTAATTCTGCGAAATTTATATATTATAATTCCAATATTTCTCAGTAAGAATTCATTTAAGAATTATTATTAATCACATAGAACCACTAAGGGATGAACTAGCAGTAATCCTGCAGCCATATTCCCTTTTGGTATAATCAGGTCAATGGAGCTGTCAAGGAATATATGGAGCAAAAATGCAGAAAATGTCAGTTTAATAGAAAAAAGTTATTACTGCCTGCAGTGCGAGCCTCCAACTGCACATTTATGCTACTTTGTGGGTGCCATTGTAGTCTATAGCAAACAGCAGTTGGTTTACTAGACATCCACATATATATCTGACATGAATGGAAACACATTGGAGACTTCAGTCGTAAGTGGAGAACTTCATGTCTAGGTTTCCTCTGTAATGTGGGAATTGTTTGTGTGCACAGGCAGTGTTAAAGCTGGTAATAGGTGGCATATAAAATGATTGTGCTCCGAAAACAATGTGACATTCTTCCCAGTTGTGGGCCATCACTTTATGAATGAATAACAATGGGAAGTGGAACAGTTTCACCTGTATTTTATGTCAATTCTGGATCCTTTGCTATTTTCTTTGAAAATCCAGTGACATTAATGGGGAACATGAAGAAGCACAGGGTCTTTTCGACAGATTGCAAGGATGAGACTGGATAGTTGTGAAAGTTTTAACATCTTCATAGTGATGTCAAAACCATTTTCTTTACTGGAAATAAGAAGTACAAGAATAAAATCTCACTGAGGTTTAAACTTAAGAAAGTGATAGGAATTCAACAAAAGTATTTTATCCTTAAATAACGGGTAGATGTACTATGGGGGAGATTTATAATTGTTTTTAGAGCATTTTTTTTGTCTATGTTTTGGCGCTGTTCAGACGCAAGCAGCATATTTAGCGACTTTTATGTGTCTTTTGATATAGACAGTTTTACTCTTTTTGCCTACCTGTAGAATTTTTTTTTGACCATGCAGTGGTCACGTATCTATCATTTGCGACCTTTGTCAAAAGTCGCTATTTTGTGCGCAAAGGTACTTTTTCAGGCACAAAGCTACACCACCTACCAGTAGGCATGAGAATCACTTTTACCTTCCGCAATTTTACTTTTAACCTCTTGTGTAGAACAGCATCCCACTCCCCTTCTATGACACGTGCTCAGGGTCATAGCTGGGTCGCCCTGGCGGCTATCTTCCACCAGGACCCATCTCTGATGCCAGACATCACCTATCACGGTGATGCCCGGCTTTAACCCCTTAGACACCACATTTAAATTTGATTGTAGCGTCTAAAATGCAAGTAATAATGTCCAGGCAGCTATGTGAAAGTTAAAACACCTAACCTGCCAAATTCAGGACCCGGGAAAGTGTCTACTTCCCTCCCTCACAAGTGTCTAGAAAAAGTGTATGTGGTAGAGCTTTTCCCACCACAGCAGAGCTGCGCAAAATTCATCATCCTGCTGCACCTTCTTGATAAATAAGATGCACGCTAGTCAAACCCACCACCCAAATAAACGTGGGAAAATAGCTCTACCGTAGACATTTTTTTTTATAAATATGGGCCTATATGTGCAGTTAGTGAGTCCGGTAGGTAAGGGCACCCATTGCTATCATAAAGTGGTCTCCTACTGTCTATTTATATAAGAAAGAGTGGGCTACATACTGGTACTTGATAAAATTCAAGATCTTTCTTTTTTTTGTTTATTTAAGACATTCTGTAGCTTTTTTCATACAGCTAGGTATATAGACAAACTTCCTTGTTAGCAGAGATCTTAATATGCTAGTTGGGAGCCATCATGGTCTGACGCGATGTTTCGGGGGACCGCCCCCTTACTCATGCATGAGTATCCACACCTGGGCTGGAATAATTGTCTACACTAAGACTTTTTTCTATTCGAAGTCTCCTACTGTCTGAGTTACATAATTTCACGGTTTGATTTGTAAGATACAAAATGTACATCGTGTTATGATGGGTTATTAAGGAGCGAGATGCCCATATACTGTCCTTGCTCTAGTGCCCCCACCTGTCTACATCTAAACTGTGCCATAATAACAGTTTAATGAGCTAAACTAAACAGATTACACATTTAGAACTATATGGAAAAGATCTAACACTGTCCATGCTATTTTATTGCTTCAACTTATTGTACAATATTGTGTGTAATGAACACATAGTATGTGTATGCATATATTAGTAGTTATCCTGATGGCACTGTACAGTACTGAATTATATAATTTTCTTATTCCTCACTGTTTTTAAGATGTCTCCTTGCTGGTAACGGATGGTACCATTGTTAACTTTCATAGACTACGAACTCCTGGGTATTGGCCTAGTGCTATTTTATTCACAAATCTTAGCCTGACCATAGGGCTAATGACAAGAACTGATACCTTTTGTAGATGCTGTCAGTTTGGGTCATTGGATCTGTGAGCTGGGCAGGACTTATGGGCATAATATGCATGCAAAACAGTGTCCATATTTCATTCTTGTAATACTGGAGAAAGTTAGGAATTATGCAAATCTCTTCCATATCCTGACTCCAGAAAGATAGCACTTGCCTACACTGATACATAGTAGCAAACTGCTGCTTGCTGAAAGTAGGGGTACATTATAAAGGGGTTGGCCACCGTTTAGCATCTTAATGTAAATGATTAATATTTATAACTGTAAGGGGCTAACTCTCATATTGAAGCTCCGATGTGGCCTTGTCCTGTATAATTGTGTAGCTTTGTCCCCTTTGTCCCCTACTCCCTGTGTAGCTGACAGCTCATCTGTACATACATGGCTTCCTATGGGAGGAGCACGTGATAATACAAATCACTGTGCCCTATCCAAAGCCATACACTGCAGCACTGGTAAGCAGCAAGCACAGGCACAATAGAGTAGGCACAGTGACTGGCTTCACCAAAGGACAGTTGAGCCTTCCGGCCACTCAGCGGGATGGGGGGATTAGTGGGGGCAGAGCTAGATAATTATACAGAATGGAGCTGCAGTGGAACATTAATATAGGAGTAAGTTCCTTACTGTCATGATTCATTTGCATAAAGATGCTTAAAGGTGGCTAACCATTTTAAAAGACCTAATGGGAATTCCTAAGTATACTATAAAGAGCATCTGTCACCTCCACACAAGGTACAGAGCTGCACACCTCAACAGTCAGGGCATAAAGAGATAGGACAGAAAGTAGCGTTACTTACTGTGGCCTCAGTTTGTACTTATATTGAAATTAAGGGCTAATATTTAGTATATAGTATATGAAATGTTTTTGAGATTTATTATATTCATGTTATACAAGTTTTTTTTTTTTTTTTTTTTACAAAGGGAAATGTAATTTCTCTTTGTAATATTTAATGCCCAATAATATGTAAATGCTATATGAGCTTCATATGACCCTATTCTGGGATGAGATTACGGATTCTGTTTGCAGCATCACAACCGATGTCAGCTGTTTGCTTAGTGTCCGATCACGCGCCTTCTATGTAATTAGTTTGACAGGTCTTTTTTTATTTTAATTTATTTGCCTTAGTTTGTTTAATTTTCTATTACCTTTTCAAACCGTCTTGAAGTGTCTTCTATGCAGCTGCAAGGGAACGTGGGATTTGTAATAAAATTACATTTGTTTGATTTGCGGAATTTAGACTGTTGTAGCTTTAATCCAGCGCTGGCAATTCCTGACTGCACTGATTAGTAAACATATGCAAATACATGCTTAGAACATCTCCATGTAATTGTAGGATGCTTGGAATATTTTCAAAAGTAGCTTAACTCCCGGGATTTCATCCATTCATCTCAACCGAATCTTCTGATATTCTTACACTCCTTCTTGGTTCTTTTTATTTTTGTTTATTTGCATACAGTCAGGAAGAACCGTTTTCTGCATAAAACAAACATGGTAACCAAATACTGTTTAGCATGTTGTTTGCAGTCTACAACCTGTTAGCAAATACTCAAATTTGCCTAGTTGTGCCATACTGTATTTAGAAAACCATGTTTGCTATCAATTACGGGAAAGCTCCTAATGCGACATCATTATACTTAACACTGGATTGACACAAGACTAAATCTACAGAACCATTCTTGGGTTAGGCAGAACTAGCGGTATTGAATTCATCATACAAATTGAAGGTTTTAGCATACATTTGCATATGTGATTGAGTAATACAATATACACGATATGACCAGCCATTATCAAATTTTACTAAAGTATAATTTGTGTTCCTTTAGGGTGGTGTCGGAGAGACTGGACCTAAGGGAGAGCAGGTGAGCTTTGTGTTTGGAAAATGTTATAATGATGTAAATATTGATGTTTTATGTTGATTTGTGACATATGGTTCTAAATGTATGATGTGTAATGCAGGGTGGAGCGGGAGAAGAAGGAATTGGTGGAGATAAAGGTGACCAGGTAAATAGAATCTATTTATCATCTATCCACCTATCTCTCTTCTCTCAAATCTATCTATCAATCATCTATCTACAGTATCTATCTTTCTAAAGAGCTTTGCTTTTTGTTCAAGAAGTATATGAAGTTTGAGGTCTTTGTATTGTCAGTGACCTTTCTGTGGTGTTTTTCTGTTTGGCCTGTGTGAAATCTGGGCCAGGGGGTTTTGTTAAGAATAATGATGGAGATACATAAAACTGGCAGTGCAAGAAATCTGGTGCAACATACACAAAAATACTGGCTTACAAAAACCCTATTTTCAATGTGTTATGGGCACTTTTTAGACTCCCTTGTAACTCATGTGACAAGGGGGACTGACTTACCAGAAAAATGGTATGTTTTCAATGAAAATGGTTGTGGCTTAATTGCGTCAATAGTGGGCCACATATTTTTGGCATGAAAAGCCAAAAAAGACTGGACAGTCTAAAGATGTGAAAGATTTATCAATCAGCCCGAGCCTCTGATATACATCTGGCACATTCAGTATATAACCATGTATATAAACCGGCTGAAAAAAGCCTCACAAACAGTTTGCAAATCAGTGTTTTTTCTTTTTCTACACATGATTTTTGAAGCATAGGTGTTGTTCTGAAGTTTTCTTTTATTTCAGGCATGTTTTTTTAAGGTCCAAATGTGAGCTTTTAGGTGGAACTGCTCTAAAAAATAACATGTCACTTCTTATTTTCAGCCATGTTTTCGTACTGTTTGGAACCAAAGTCAAAGGGAGCTGGAAAGCACACATTTTTTAGATGTTTTTTGGGGCATTTTTGAGCCTTGTTTTGGGAATTTTTTCTGCTCTTGTGAGCATACCCTTAGGTTTTTCTAGACAACGTATGTATAAATCATGGACAGACATAATTTTTTATAGACAAATAGGAAAACCATAAAAATTCATAAATATTCAGCCCAGAATAGAATTTAAAACACAATAACTTGCACAAACTCCTTCAGCTTTTAAGAAATTCATGGACACATGAATTTTGTTTATGGACAGTAGAAAATATACCCTGTTTCCAGGGGTCAAGTCCTGGGAAAAAAATTGTTGGAACTCACCCTAGGTTTCAACTTAAAGGGGTTCTAGACATCTTATACCCTATCCAAAGGATAGGGGATAAGATGTCTGATACCAGGGGTCCTGCCGCTGGGGACCCCCACATTCTCCCTTCTGCTCACGATGTTCATTTAGAGCGTTGGGTGCCGCGCCAGAGGCTTATGATGTCACGGTCACGGCCCCTCAATGCAAGTCTATGGGAGGGGGCGTGACGGCCGTCACGCCCCCTCTCATAGACTTGCATTGAGGGGGCATTACTGTGACGTCACGAGCCTCTACCCTGCATCACCAGTCATCCGGCACGGAGCGAAGTTTGCTCCGTGCACCGGATGTCTGGAGTGCCGCAGCTGAGATCGCGGGGGTCACCAACAGCGGGACCCCCGCGATCAGACATCTTATCCCCTATCCTTTGGATAGGGGATAAGATGTCTAGGGGCGGAGTAACCCTTTAAGGGCTGGTCCTGCAGGACTCCTGCTAATGGGAACTGCGTTCCTGCTGTGGAGAAAATGCAGGAACTCCATTCCCACGAGTTCCAGCAGCACTTGAGCCCTGCCTGTTTCTAAGAGCTGGTGAAGAATTTATGGATGGTCGGCAACCCTCCTGGTAGCAGGGGTGTCTCACTAGGAGCACATCGGACAAAAAAGGAGTCACCTCATCCTCACCACTTCTGTGGTGACGTGACCTGACCATCCGTGGTGGCTATCTGTTTCGAGTGTGCCTGTCCCTCCCATGCCCTGGCTGGCTGGCCCATGCTATGCCTTACTATCCCCCATGTGCTCAGTGACCATTGCATACTCTACTGTGACATCACTGTGCATATTAACCCTGTATTGTGATGTCACTGTGCATATTAACCTAGTACTGATAGTCACAGTACAGGGTTAATATGCACAGTGACATCACAGTACTAAGGATACTATACCAAGTGTTTTTGTTTATAGTTCATTTTTATTATCACTTGCATGTCTTTTGTTCATAGGGGCCTCATGTTGTCCTTTTTCATGAAACACTGCTTGCTTCTGTCTTTCACGTAGTCCAGGCAGTGGACCACCAACTGTTGCAAAACTACAATTTACAGCATGCTGGGAGTTGTAGTTTTGTAACAGCTGGAGGACCACCGTTTGGAGAACACTGATGTAGTCTATATTGCAAGGTATAAGTTGCAAGGGATGACATAAAGTCAGGAGCCAGTTGTGTTCAGTGGTTGTTGTTCCTAGACAAATCTTTTTTTTACCTATCTCTATCTATCTATCCTCTGTCATACCTGTCATATATAGTATTTACCTTTTAAACCGAAACAAATAAAATGTGAATTTTCTCTTATTTTATGATAAGTTTATGTACTGTATGTCACTCAATAAGAGCGTGACATTACCATATAGGCACATTTTTACAGCATTCAGGAAAAACATATAGATTCAGCAATAACATATAGATAATAGGTTCCTACAGAGCGCAGTAATTGAGAGACATATAGCTGCTGGAAACAGCCACTTCTCACTCTCAGTAATGGGGGGGTTGTACATTTGCTGTATTCATGAATGAGTGATCTGATGACTTTGCAGAATGCTGCATATATAGAAATTTCAGCTCACATGATACTTTGAGAGCACGCATAGCTAGTATAAGTCTAATGGTGAATATTACAATGATGGCAGGCACCAATAGATAAACATTTCAGACAACCTAGAGCTCATCAATCATTTTTTTTTCTTTGCTTTATTTAAAAGGTTTTCCAGACTTTTTATATTGATATCCTATCCTTAGCATTGGTCATTAATATGAGATTTAATTGTAGCAATTTAATTCATGTGTAACTTTTGTATCTTATGTGCATTTTATTGTAATTTGGGTATATATATATATTCATCCTATACATTCCTCCGTGTTTCCCTGAAAATAAGCCATACCCCGAAAGTAAGCCCTAGTAAGCCCAGGATTATCAGGGTGGGCTGCAATATAAGCCCTACCCCGAAAATAAGACCTAGACCAGGGGTAATCAAATGGCGGACCTGGGTCCTGCCCCCGGCTGCTAAGCAACAGAAGGAGGTCCCGCCGCCGCCGAGAGCTGCAGCTTCCGTACAGTATGAAGGTGGGGAAGTGCTGGTCTCCGCTGGGGATGAAATGTGTAAGGTACTGTAGTTTATTATGGCGGTGGGGGGCACTGTAGTAGTGGGGAGGACAACTGGGAAAGGGGAGGATGGGGGGCTGTAGCAGTGTGGAAGATGGGGGGTGGGTGCTGCATCCTCCACACTGCTACAGCCCCCCATCCTCCACACTCCCACAGTCCCCCATCCTCCACACTCCCACAGCCCCCATCCTCCACACTGCTACGGCCCCCCATCCTCCCATAGCCCCCCATCCTCCACACTCCTGCAGCCCCCCCATCAATAAATAAGCCCTACCCTGAAAATAAGCCCTAGTGTGTTTTTTGGGACTAAAATTAATATAAGACCCGGTCTTATTTTCGGAGAAACACGGTAGAAAACAGTGATTCTTAAACTGTAAGGCTTTCCCCCATGGTGAGACGGTCCCCTGTTGTGGACCAGGAATAACTTTTAAGGCAGTAGTGATGGTAACCTGACTGCCTTGTCTGCATAGATATTAATATTATAACATTTTTGCCAGTAGAAGTACTGCTCAAAATCCTGAAAAGACATATGAATGGTACATATATGCTACCCTCGTATAATAGTGAGTAGTAGGGCAGTAGCAGTCTCATATATAACAAAACAGTTTCCATATAATGGAATGGAATGTGTGTAACTCGGGTCACCAAAATGTATTTTGGTGTATTTATCTATAATGTGTGTATATGACCAATGTAGCAATATGACATTACACAGGTAATTTATGATCTTTAGAAAGCTCCCAGAACAACATATTTCATATATTTACTGTCTTTATTTCATTTTTTATTTATTTAGGGTGACAATGGAAATCTAGGCGCAAAGGGATCAGTAAGTTATTAATGCTCTAAGGAATTAACTAAGGAAATAACAGAGTATATGGCACACTCCAAATGTATTACAGTCCCTCAACATATGATGGTAATCCATTCCAAACGGACCATCGTTTGTTGAAACCATCACATGTTGAGGGATCCGTGCAATGTAAAGTATAGGACAGTGGTCTACAACCTGCGGACCTCCAGATGTTGCAAAACTACAACACCCAGCATGCCCGGACAGCCGTTGGCTGTCCGGGCATGCTGGGTGTTGTAGTTTTGCAACATCTGGAGGTCTGCAGGTTGTAGACCACTGTGAGAGGAAGTTGTACTCACCTGTCCCCGCCGCTCCGGACCATCACCACTCGTCACCGCTGCCCGGGATGTCGCCGTCCATCGCTGTCGCCGCGTCCCCGAAGTGTCCCCGACGCTCCGGTAAGGCCTCTTCTTCCCCGGCATCCGCGCGCTCTGTCGCCGCCATCACGTTGCTACGCACGCCGCTCCTATTGGATGACGGGACGGCGTGCGCAGCGACGTGATGACGTCGATGGAGAGCGCCGATGATGCAGAGGATCCCGAAGAGGACCTGCCGGAGCCCCAAAGACAGGTAAGTGATCGTCAGCAAAGGGCATGGGGCACCGTAAACAGCTATCCGGCGGCAGCTGAAGCAGTCTGTGCTGCCGGATAGCCGTTTATGCGATTGCCCCAACATACAAAAGCATCGTATGTTGATGCTGCCTTCAACATCGCATGTTGAAATTATTGTATGTCGGGGCCATCGTAGGTCGGGGGGTCACTGTATGTGCTTTAGACACTTGATATGCCTTCCTCAATGGTGCCTTCCCACCAATCACATGTATCATTTATTTACGGGATAGATGATACATGTTAAATTAATGGGAGCCTCACTGCAAAACACCCCAAAATTGCTAAAATGGTGTCATTGGGTCCTCTATACATGACGTGCATTATTACCACAAAACTTCGTGAAACAGAAGTAGAGTGCTGCTCTTGGCTGCTACTTTCACTTTCATACTCCAATGGGTATGAGATGAGGCGGAATTTACAAGATATTTTACATAGGAGTTGGGGGAACAATATATGCCATACATGAATGAGATGTAGTTTTAATCTAATGAATAACACATTTCTAGAAACTTATTGACATCATAAAATATTTGAACAGATTTTTTGAAAAGATCCTGAAAAAAAGTTTTTATTGCCTCCTTGATATTCTGGGAGCTCCATCTGTTTGTGACATAATGTATCTCTATTATTTACTCTCTGTAGTAATAAGTGGGAGGATTTCATCGTAATCTTATGTTTCAGATGTAACCCAAATTTTACATCTCTTCATCATTTACTTGTATCAAAATCTGTACAGTAAGTGGATGTGTATTAGGCATAGCAGGTAGAATATGTAGCGGTAGTTGTTTTTATCACCATTATTATTGAGTGCACTATTCTGGGATGCTTTTCATCCTATAATGATTTTAGGACTCCTTAGATATACCATTCCAATGTGGTCACATATTATATGCCATTTTCATCCCACACTATTGGGGAGATTTATCAAAACCTGTCCAGAGGAAAAGTTGCTGGGTTGCCCATAGCAACCAATCAGATTGCTTCTTTCATTTTTGAAAAGGCCTGTGAAAAATGAAAGAAGTGATCTGATTGGTTGCTATGGGCAACTCAGCAACTTTTCCTCTGGACAGGTTTTGATAAATCTCCCCCTTAGTGCCTTCTTATGGGACTAAAGTGGCGTGTTACGACAAGGCAAAGTATTCTACACCCCTATTGAGGCTCTCTATAGCCCAGAAATAGCCGAACCGAATTTTTCCGGAAAATTCGGCGACTCGGCCAAATCGAATTATTAAAAAATTATCTCATTTCTAATGCTAATATTCATTTAGTATTCACATATTACATGCCTTTTCTTATATACAGTACAAGTGCTAACTGATTTTTCTCATGTATGACTGTATATTATCTGTATTTTAATTGAAAATGGAACACTTATTGTTTGTACCTACCTATAAATATAAAGAATAATGAAACAAAATCTGGGGTTAACATGTGTTTTTATCTTTACTGACCACAAAGTGAATGATAAATACATACAGTACTCAAAGGGAATGTTTGCCCATGAAAACAATTTTTAAATATTAAAATGCATGTTTAATATCGTAGTATGTTTTTTTTTTAGCCCATATAATGTGCATGCACCCTCACTGTGTCACCTGTTACATTTCACACAGCTGCATCCATGCTGTTCATTACTGTAACTAGGTCATCTGATCAACAGCCTGACGCACAGAATGTCACAGCGATTAATGTGTCCTCGGTCAGCTGACTTCCTGTGAACTACAGGATGACACTTTCACGTACCAGATCCCCTTCCATCCCTCCCAGATCCATCACTATGGGATCACAATACTTAGTAGATGTGTACCTCACCTCATTTTCCCGAAATCTCAGCAAAAGAATGGTATTTTATTACAATTGGGCAAATCACAGCAAAATCATGGCCAAGTTACAGTAACAATACTACAACAATGTGGTAAAATTGCAATGTTTGACCATAGCCTCAAGAATTCAAATCTTCACATGTAAAATCACTTTTGCCTAATGGGAATGTTTCTCTAAAAAAAAGAAAACTTTGAATAAGAATTAGCTTTCCTGCAGTGACAAGACTCTACCCTGTCTCTCTGCAAAGCCAAAAACGTTATGGGAAATGTGGGCAGAATTCAATATGGCTGACCATGAATACCACTTCAGCTAAATCAAGGCATACACAAGAACCTCTATATTATTTTCTAATAATAGTATGCTGTACAAAAAAAAAAAAATTCCCAGAGTGCTTTTTAAATTGGAGCTGGCACTCTTTCATACATTCCGCTCTATAAACACTATTTAGACATAAAGAAACATTAAGATGTATCAGCTATCTACAGGATTTGTGATAAGCATCTGATGGGTGTGTGGGTCTGACCAATGGGAGGTTCCTTGTCTATATAGGAGAATGGAGCTGCAGTTTAGCATGCTGAGGAGCAGTTCAGCTACTGCTTTATTTACTCATTGTTGGACTGTCTGAGAAAACCATGTTCTGTACTGGGCAGTACCATAGCTAGTAGCTAGAGCATCAACATACATGCTTAACTGCTACTTCATTCACACTGGGAGAAAAGGAACCCCTGTTGTCATGATTGGTGGGGGTGCCAGCAGTCAGACCCCCTACCAATCAGATACTTATCACATATCCTGTAGACAGTCTATACATTTTAATGTTTATATCTATCGAGGGCAATCAGCTAGTTATCACCCATCCCGTAAATAGTGATGGTTTTATCTTTGGATAATACCTATAAGATGTAAACAAACTAAAAAATAAGACATTCTGCAGCAAACACTTTGGTTGAGTAACTGAGGATTCCAAATATTTGCACATTTTAGTATATGTATATATCGAACCATATCAATAAATAGTGGTCACCACTCACGGTACTACGATTTTTAGTCCATAATCACTGTATTTCCATGTAGGGTTTTAAACATTTGTAATGCATATATTTTTCCTGTACAAATTGAAATATACCTCTTTGTGCATAGACTGGAAGTCCTGGAGAGCCTGGTAATCGTGGGCCAGAAGGCGGTCGTGGTCTACCAGGTGTAGAAGGTCCTCAAGGTTCCTTGGGTCCTCGTGGTATGCAAGGCGAACAAGGTGCACCTGGGTTACCAGGAAGCCAGGGCCCCGCAGTAAGTGATTATTTTTGCTCTTATATTACACATCTTTTGCTTTTAGATATTAAAAGGTATCTTCTTGTTGTATTACTATAACTTTTACTATTACTATAACTTTTTATTTGCTTCACTTCTTTCAATTCATAGGGTAGAGAACCAACAGATCAGCATATCAAACAAGTCTGTATGAGAGTTTTGCAAGGTACGTAGAGTCTTACAGTTAAACCAAACATGCCCCCTATATACTGTACAAATTCATACACAAAAATGGGCAAGCAAATTAGTAGTTATTAGTATCTTATAATTTACGATTTTGATGTTTTTTTTTCATGTAATGTGTGCACTGATGGCAGATTTTGAATAGATTCTAATAGAACCCATTATTAGACAAAACACACACTTTTTTTTCATACTTATATTACACTTGTTTTCAATTTGCAGTGTGTGAACCCAGCCTGAATATGCAAGTGATTTTTGTGTCCATTCCTGAAAACAATGAGAAATTATTGTATGACACCTTTTTGCTTTACATCTTTGTTTAACAGAACAGTTAGCAAACTTGGCAGCTAGTTTACGAAGGCCGGAATCTGGAGCAGTTGGTTTACCAGGACGACCAGGCCCACCAGGACCACCTGGTTCACCAGGAGATAATGGTGTTCCTGGACATGTTGGTGCAAGAGGTCTTCCTGGGCTAAAAGGTCCTTCAGGAGAAATTGGTCTTAAGGGTCCAAAAGGTAAGAAATTTAATTATTAACTCTCCATAGACCTCGTCTCATGTACCTTTTGGTTTCCCATCAGGTCTCCTACTTTACTAATAATGTTTCATTCATAGCCTTTAACATGGCCATTTCATTATGGCATTATGTTTTCCAAGCAAGTTCAACAGATGTACAGATATGTTTATCCCGATTTATGCCTCAGCTTAGTAAAGAAAAGATGTAATAAACATAACAAGGAAATCAGCTGGACATTACAGAGGTGTTTTTTTCCCTCTGTTTCTCAGCCTGAGCAAAGTGACAAGGAATTCTTAACAGAATAGAAAAAAAAACCCTGTCTTGCAGCATTATAAAAGTGTAATTTGTGCGCTCGGTTGCTTTTAATTATTTCTAGTGGAGGAGTCAAATTGATATTAGCACAATCTTTAGAAACATACTACTTCAGTCAGTGGAAATTACTATCCTATGACTGATCGTGGTGGTATGTCATTATATAATAGAAGTCTTCCAGGGTTATTCAAGAAAATAAACACGTTTAAAACAAAGCTCTTTAACACATATTGTTAATTTCAGCAAGGTTATTTATTAGCTGTTTAACGGCATTATCCTGGGGGTTTCTCCCTGCTACTTGAATATGCACACACTACATCTATGTTAAATATCTAGAATGATTATTACAATGCACCTGTTGCCTAGTAACATTGACAATCTGCCAAGGGCATCACAAGCAGTTACTAGAATGATTTTTTTTTAGAACCTATTACCTGTTCAACTGGGCTAGCAAATTTCCACGGCTCTTTGTGCCTGCAAAATCATATTTTGCTGTAAAAGTGTTGCCATATTAATTCATGTTTATTCATAACTGGTATACTAAACTCAGTGTACTACAGTAGTCATTTCCTATCCATGTGCAGGTATAAAACTAAACAGCCACCCTATCATAAATAGTTGCTGTGTGTACCGCCATATGATGTCTAACCACTTAATGACCGCTGATACATCGTTTTACGGCGGTTATTAAAGGCACTCTTGCGGCTCTCCTTTGCAGGTATCGCTCGGTCAACAATATGATAGCCAAGCTCCTACTGTAACTACCAGGAGTTGAGAAACCACAGCCCCAGGTAGATTAACCCTTCACATGCCGAGGTCAAATCATGACCGTGGCATGTGAAGATCATCTGTGTGCCTCTAACCTGCAGCAGTGGCCCTGGTTCCTGCAATCCCCAGCCATGGGTTTTATCTCAGCTGGGGGTCTTGTGAAAGCCCCAAGCTTGCCATAGGTGACTGTGTACCCGACAGTGCTGTGTTGCATGCCCAGGTACATTGTCTGTTTGCACTATGCTGAAAGGCAGAATGCACCGCACTAATATACTAGTGCAGTGTAATCTACCGGTGATCTGTTGATCGTTGTCAATCCCCTAGTGGGACTAGTAAAAAGTCTAAATAAAATGTACATACAATAAAGAGTTAATCAAATTCAATCAATGATATATATGAATCCCAAAATAGTGGCATTAAAAATTAACACATGTCCCACAAAATACAATGGAATTCATGTCAAGATAAACTCATGGATCTCCTGGGTCCCCTTACCAAGATACTTGACTTAGCAGAGGAATCCTCTGCTTCAAATGAACCCGTTAATGCGGAGGTGCTATTAGGATGGGCACAACGTGCTTTTTGTTTCTTCGGAAACACAAATTCTTCTTTGACCACTATTTTGTGGGATGGCATGGCATGGCACTTGAAAGGCTACAAAAAAGTGTTTGGGCATTACGGTCTCAAAAACTTGCAAGGGAAAAGGGTTAATTATACCACTGTATTATGAAAATATAATACAATGATGCACAAGGGAAAATACCCCCATAATATGGCACAGTATGGAAGAATGTTCAATAGTTTAATGGCAGCAATCCACTCTATCTCTTCCTCCACATTGGCCCTGTTATGCCCTTCTCAGCAAGTAGAGTGATAGGTCTGAAAAGGGTAGCCCCATGTTAAACCTTACCCTACTATACCCTAGAGGCCCATAAACTCCTCTCTATGTGTCTCCTCCTCCTATAGTATTCCTCAGGGGGATAATAGCCCCGGGACAGGTAGATAGCAGCCATACAATATGTTATATGAAATGCACTACAAAAGTAAATATTATATAATGTGCAAACAGATGTCCCTAGGAAGAGCTCAATCTGTAGAGACATAGGTAAGCATTAAGGGGTATTCTGAGCAAAAACATCTTATCCCCTATCGAAAGGGGGCTGCTGCAGGGAGATTGCTGGGGGTCTCAGCGGCGGGCCCCACGCGATCAGACATCTTATCCCCTATCCTTTCGATAGGGGACAAGATGTTTTTGCCCGGAATACACCTTTAACTCATTCAACTAATTCTCCAGTTAGCAACATAAAGATGGGATCTAACACTGCCCCCAGACAGCCAAGGTAAAGCAGCAGAGAATTCAGCTATACCCATAGACCCTTCTGTTAATACCATACTGTTAAGGGATATAGGAGGTACCCCAGGTATTGCTGAAATTAGGCACTGCAGCAGAAAGAAGAAATGTTACTTAGAGATATACTAGAGCTTGTTTGTTCGCTAACAAAAAATACCTTTCATCGCATTGTAATATATGGACTATGGCGTATTAACAAAAAGGAGTAAATTCTGTATGGCCTCTTAGCTGCACAGTTAAATAAGCGATATGGTGTCAGTTTGTGGACGGCATCATACATTGAAACAAAAGCTTAAAATGTTTGATCTTTCTATTTGACACTTTCAAACACCATCTTGAAAGTATAAACGCATCATCAGAATCCCATTTTCATTTATCAGGCAGCAAGAAACGCACAGTGAATATTTGTTGTCAGGCTATTTACAAAGCTGAGGGATGAAGAGGATCAGAATATATTTCCTTTTTAACATGATTCCTAATTTGTATTTTAACCTCTGCTATATTTATTGTATGAAAGGAGAATCTAATTTTTCATATTTATATGCTACCACTGCTTTCATGGCTGCTTTGCATAATTGCATAAATGGCATATGATTCATAATTCCTGATCTCCAGGGAAGAGTCATGCAGTGCAAGCTATTGTGTGCATGAAATACTGAGCGCTTTTAATAGTATGACAAAAAAAAAAGCTGTACAATTTCTTCCTGCTATATAGGAAATGTATAAAGTACACTACACTGCACACTTGTACACTCTACTAAATGTTACAATTCATGTTTAGGTGATTCTGGTGAAAGAGGAGAGAGAGGATTACCAGGAAGAGGTCCAAAAGGCTTGCCGGGAATACAAGGACTTATAGGTATGAAATAATGGTTTGCTTGCTGTTGTTTATAGCTAATAAGTGACAGAATTGTGAATAATACATAGAGACATTTATAGCACGGCATACAGATTAAATAACATATGGAGAGAACATTAGGAGTAGGACAAGTGTTAACACCCAGGAGATTAGCAACAGAATGCCCACGTAAAGATGTGCCACATCTTTTTTTTTGTATTAACCATGTAATGAATACCATTTGCATTGGGATTGAAGGTAGCTATAGGAACTGTATATCCACACATGTATAACTGGGTGAGCACTGTTCCATATTGGTCATAAAATAATGGATTTCCATATTCACCCATGAGAAATTCTTATATTCTTGTGAAATTTTAAGATTAGCATTCATGTATTACATTGTCTATAGTGGTTCCAGGAAATATATGCATTGAATGTTCCAAAAAATACATTATAATTACATATTTACCATAATTTTTACAATATTTTTCACTTGTATGCTAAGGATATACATTTTCCAAAGATATTCTGAAAGCTTCCTTAAAATGTGTCAAATATGGTCCTTGCATTTGCCATTGCTGGTATCCAAAAGTTGAAGTCTTGTCATTGCACCCGCGTTTGGTTGACATTACAGTAAAAGCAATTGGGCCTTGGTCAGACAGATGCACTGCTAGTGGATTTTCCAATTGACCAAGGCTCTGACACAGTAATGGGTATAAATGGTCCAGTAGAAGACAACTTGCTACATATGTGTGTCCTATAACAATAAAGTAGACATACTTACATGTGGATATGCTTATTGATGATTTTGCATTCACCCTTAGGTACAAAGCCTATGTTAATTTTCTTCATGCTTAGTAACACACTGAGCCACTTTCAGTATTTCCCTTAATATAACAAGAGATAATATTTGTACTTCACTTTTCCTTATGCTCTGTGGTTTGAAGATATTCCCTAAACAGGCAGAATCATCTCAAGGAATACCATGTGTATGTTTGACAGGAAAAAAAAACTTTCAGGCTGAGGGTCTGATGAGGTTACGTCTGAATGATTCAACAAATCAATACTGCTCCCTTGTGGTCAAGTATTAAAGTCATCAGCAATCACAACATTAAGGGCAGATGAGGAGCAGGGCAAGACATTTTGTCCGTCCTGGATGAACCCTCTATGAATAGTTCTGCATGACAAAATGTATTTTCTTAAAAAGGGTATATATATATATATATATATATATATATATATATATATATATATATATATATATATATATATATATATATATATATATATACTGTTGAGGATTATTACATTTTTAGTGCTACATTTCAGGAAACCTCCTAGACTAACATGACTCAATAGTATGCATATAAAGTTGAAATAAAGTAAAAAATTCATATTCTTAGATTCCTTTATAGCAGCTTTAATCTATTAATATATATAATTTTATAAATACTTAAACATATATTATTTAAAGGGGTGCTATGCCCCTAGAAATCTTATCCCCTATCCAAAAGATAGGGGATAAGATATCTGATCACAGGGGTCCTGCCGCTGGGACTCCATGCGATCTCCCTGCAGCACCCGGCGATCATTTAGAATGCCGGCTGCGGCTCCGGAGGCTCATGACATCACGGGCATGCCCCCTTGTGATGTCACACCACCTTATTGCAAGTCTATGGGAGGGGGTGTAGCGGCTGTCACACCCCCTCCCATAGACTTGCATTGAGAGGGAGAGCGTGATGTCAGGAGGGGGGATATGGCCGTGATGTCACGAACCTCCGGCGCCGCATTGCTAGTCATCACTCCATGCACCAGATGACTAAGGTGCTGCAGCAGAGATTGTGGGGGTCCCAGCGGTGGGACCCCCCCCCCGATCAGACATCTTATCCCCTATCTAAAGGTGTTATGGACCCAGGGCGTACAGGTACACCCTGGCATCCTGGTACTTCTGGTCCCGTTACCGGTGTTTAAAGAGAACGCTTTAAACCCGGTGGGTCCGAACTGCTGTCAGCAGCCGGGACCCATGGTTATTGCTTGGCATCGCCAATCGGGCCGCTGCTTGGCATTAACCCTTTAGACGCCATGATG
Organism: Hyla sarda; assembly: GCF_029499605.1. NCBI lineage: Eukaryota > Metazoa > Chordata > Amphibia > Anura > Hylidae > Hyla > Hyla sarda. The sequence goes on along the minus strand of NC_079191.1, from coordinate 199,501,560 downwards.
AAAGTTGATTGCGGCATCTAAAATGAAACGGAAAGCATCCCGGCAGCTCAGGCTCAGCTGAGCTGATTGGGACTATCATGAGGAGATCACAATGTCCCAATCAGCGGCCCTGGAGGGCACTTACCTGACCCTTCGCCGTCCGATCGGTGTTCTATTGCTCCAAGCCTGCCATGCAGGCTTAAGCAGTAGAGCACCAATAACACTGATTAATGCTATGCTATGACATAGCATTGAAAAGTATATGCAATCAAAAGATTGCATGTTATAGCCCCCATATGGGGACTAAAAAAAAAAAAGTAAAAAGTGTGAGAAAAAAAAGTTAATAACTGTGAATAGGCCCCTCCCCTAAAAAAAGTTAAAATCACCCCACATTTCCCATTTTTAAAATATAATAATGTAATAAAAAAATAAAAATAATCATATGTGGTACCGATGCATGTGTAAATGTCCAAACTATTAAAATATAAGGTTAGCTAAACCGCCCGGTCGATGGCGTACACGTGACCAAATTGTGCAATTTTGGTCACTTCATATACCATAAAATATTAATAATAAGTGATTAAAAAGTCCCATAAAAAAAAATGGTACCAATAAAAACTACAGACCACGACGCAAAAAATAAGCCCTCACCCAGTATGCGGAAAAATAAAAAAGTTGTTGGGGTCAGAAGATGACAATTTTTAAAATACTAATTTTGGTGCATGTAGTTATAATGTAGTTATAAATACCTATATAAATTGGGTATCTTGTAACCCTATGGACCTACAGAATAAAGATAAGGTGTCATTTTTACTGAAAGTTCACTGCGTAGAAACGGAAGTTGCTGAATTAATTTTTTTGTAAATTTCACCCCAAAAATATATATTTTTTTGTTTCGCTGCAGATCATGTTATAAAATAAGTGATATCTGTTACAAAGTACAATTGGTGACGCAAAAAACAAGCCCTTATATGGGTCTGTAGGTGCAGAATTTAACGCGTTATGATTTTTAGAAGGGGAGGAGCTAAAATGAAAGAGTCCTTACGGAGTTAATACTATTATTTCCAATGATATGTAAACTATAAAAAATTATAGAGCATTCTAGCACATGTAATGCAGTGCACATTTTCACCATTGGCCCATTTTGTGATAATTTAAAATTCTATGAATTTATTTGATACCTAAAGTCCTAACAGTAATACAATACAGTATCTAACAAGCTGAGAAAAGTCCTTCTCAGCTATACTACTATACTACTACCAAATGCTTGCCTGGTCCTTGTCCTGACTGCTTTGCAGTGAGCACAGGTCCACTACATCTGTCTGTGACTGAGCATGTGTATCCACTAACCTTCAGCTCGTCAGCTCATTAGGTGGGGATGCACAATTCTATACCCTATAAATACCAGATGGCACCATATTATGTATGTTTACTATGTAAACAAGATCATTTGTTAGGTAATAAGAAGTTTTTTAAAAAGTATTTTTTTTTATGGGATTACCCCTCTAACAGGATTTTATTAGGCATCCATATCAGTATAGATCAGAAGGAAAAACAGTGTACTTGGGGAGATATTGGGAGAGATTTATCAAAACCTGCCTAGAGGAAAATTTGCTGAGTTGCCCATAGCAACCAATCATATTGCTTCTTTCATTTTTGAAAAGGCCTCTGAAAAATGAAAGAAGCCATGTGATTGGTTGCTATGGGCAACTCAGCAACTTTTCCTCTGGACAGGTTTTGATAAATCTCCCTCCAAAGGATAGGGGATAAGATGTCTGATCGCGGGGGTCCTGCCGCTGGGGACCCCTGCAATATAGCATGCGGCACCCACCTATTTCTTGTCCAGAAGCGCTGGAGGGTCTGGGTCCCGACCACGGGAACGGAAGTTCGTGACGTCGCGACTTGGCCCCTGTGTGACGTCATGCCCCGTCCCCTCAATGCAAGCCTATGGGAGGGGGGCGTGACGGCTTTAAACCTCACCCATGCAGAGTGAATTTCTAGATAGAGAAAACTGTATATCACTTTGTTTAGAAAAGAGAAAGTAGGACTCACAGGCTTTTGTTATGAGCCCTGGAAGTGCAATGGTCGACCAAATGTTCAACATCACATATTTGTATCTTATGGTGTTACTATCATTAAAAAAAACTTTTAATATGTCATTGATCCTGTCCAGTTTGTCTGAAGTCTGCCAACACTTTTTTTTTACTCTTAATCATGTTGAGAAATATCTATAAAATTGCCAATGCACCCCTACTATTGTAGTTGTGTTTTGTACGGAGAGGGGTTGATGTCATAAGTCTTAGCACAGATGTGAAACACCAAAATAGATAAAAATAAGCAAATTGTAAAAATGATCTACTGTATTTGATAGAGATTTACATCCAAACTCAAACTAATGTGTTGTCTTCAATGTTGAAGCCATGTTCTTTTTACATGAGCAATGAGTTTTTGCTTCCAAAATTTGGTATTTGATGATAATTTGAACATTTGAGAAGGGTAGAGTACCTGTGTGAGTTCAAAGTGATAGAAAATAAAAGTGAAATAAATGAAGATTTTATGGCAGGCTTTTAAAATGCATGGCAAAGGAGTTCCTGTAATTATATTGTACTTAAGCTTTTGAGACCTGGCTCACATATATAATAATGTTATGATTAGCTAGATTTTGTACTCTGGGTATGATATATGTACTAGTGACATCCAGCAAATTTAGAGTTAGAATAAGATCACAGCATGATATTAAATTACTCTGTCACTCATCACAGAATATAATTTGCACAATATTTTTCACCACTTTTAAAGTTTTCTGTGCTGACAAAAAGATGGCTTGTTTTCACATAAATCTTTTTATTCCTTTAAGGTGAACCAGGAAAGCCAAGCTATGGACGAGAAGGCCGTGATGGAGAGAGAGGTCCCCCTGGTGCTCCTGGACAACCTGGAATTCCAGGACCCCCAGGTCCTCCTGGCCAAGCTGGATTCTGTGATCCTTCCTCTTGCAGCCTCCAGGCCATTGCTGCTCCCCAGTCTGCTAAAGATGAAAACATGAAAGGGCCTTGAACGACTAACATTATGTTACTGTCTGCAAATACAACCAACAGCAAAGATTGGATTGAATGGGAGAGATGATAAACAAGGCTCTTTATAATTCTAAGCAGCAGACATTAACAAACTGTGACATTTATAATTTAAATGAAATAACTACCGAATTTGAAAAAAAAAGATGGTGCTTAAAATACTCAGTGAAGACCTCCATAAACATCTCTGAAAAATCTGAAATACTGTATATCATTCTAATAAATGTTTTATTTGCCATGTATAGGATGTGCAGGTGATTCCATGGATGAAGAAATGCTGTGTATTTACCTCAAGTTTTAATCCCCGTTTTAGTTACTGTCTATAGCCCACAACTGACTACATTAAGACATACAACAATGATGTAGGGTATACGAAATAAAATTTGCCCTCAGCTTTAAAATATGTAACACCCCAGACCAAAGACCCCAGCCCAAATGGTAACAATGAAATGAAATGACACTCTCATCTATGGTCCATCCATTGTGTGCTTTCTTATTGGTTCACTGTATCTACCTATGGAGGGAAATGGCTCCTGTACAAAATGTAGTACACTGAGTACACAACATGTGCTGTAAAGTTCTGTAAATGTGCTATGCTTTGCAATTAAAAAAGTGATGTTTCTTCTTAATTTTATGTTCTTGTGAAGCATTGTGGTATTACAGCTTATAATCCAACTCGCCCATATGAGACATCAGCTCCTGAAAGTGATAAAAGCAATCTCAGATTTTAATATCCAGAAATAAAATTGTTTTATAACTGAGAATATTTATTTTCATGTGGCATCTCTGGTTGTTTGAGAGAGAAAAAAAGAAAGAATAAATACTGTTTCGTAACCCTGTGCATTTTTTTTCAATGTATGCTTTAATTGTGTTAAATGAGGAATTTTAACCGGACCCCTAAGGAGACATCTGGCTTTCAGTTTCAAACATTCATTCTGTAAATGGGATAATTCAAAGTTTAGATGCATGCGTAATTTATCAAATGCTATATAGAAACTACAGGGGGTTATGTATAAAGTAATGGCATTAACTTTAATTATTGCTAGGAGACCTATTATAAACATATGGCACATTGCTTTGTGTCAGTCTTTTCTCATATACTCAAGTAGGTGACTTGAGGGTGTCTACAAAGATCAATAGTGCATGTCATGGATAACTCAACATGGGGAATTTTTACTTTTATGTATTTGTTAAAATGTTGGTTGGGCTTTTTGATTATGGCTGGACAAAATATCATACACTTCAAAAAAAAAAAAAAGCATTTAAACCGGCCCTGTCCCAATCCCCAGTGCTCTCGTGTTCTTGCTTCCGATGATGTGCCATCCCTGCTGGAAATCACTGGTGGCAGCAATGACCTGTGTAAGACAGTGATTGGCTGACAAAGCATCATCATAAGCAAGAAGAAGTGGAGAGAACCAGGTACAGGGAGCTGCCAAATTGGCAATGGGGGGGGGGGGGGGGGGGAGATTGTTGAAGGTAACAATGTTTTTAGATTTTTATTTTTGAAGCACCCATTTCTTTTTTTAAATTTTGCTCCTGGAAAACCCCTTTAAGGACACACTGAAATTAATATTTACATATACCTCCCCAGTTATTAGCTGCAATGAAGCCAGATATAAAGGACTGTGTATTAAACAGCATCCAGGTCCAGAAAACCAGTGAAGGTTAGTTTCTAAATTCTTGGTGGTCTAAGGCAGTGAAAAAGTTAACACGAACCTGTTAACAAAAGCACAGGGCTAGCCATCAGGATTTGAAAAGGTATTTTGCCTTGAGTTCTAATGACTAGCCCTATGTAGCCATAAGCTTCTTCTTGTACCCCTGTTTTCCTATTGATAGGTTCGCTTTATTGTCAGAATCCTTGGTGGTCTAGAGAGGTAAAGGGGTTAGTGTCAGAGCACCTGAGGACAGTGAATCAGTTTAAGATCCCTAGTGGAGGGCAATAGAAGGTTAATTATTGCACTCCTGGGTACAGTGGTTACCTCTCCATGCTCCAGCATTGTCATGTTTGTAACTTTATATTTCATGGGAAGAGAGGACTGTGCATATGAACCTGTGCAGCTTTGGCACAGTTCTCTATATAGGTGGGCTGAGCAGTTCAGGAATGCTCTACCTGATCATTAAAGGAGTACTCGGTTCGAAACATCTTATCCCTATCCCAGCGGCGGGACCCCCACAATCTCTGGGCTGGCAGCGGCAGTTCGTGATGACACGCCACGCCCCCTCCATTCATGTCTATGAGAGTGGGCATGACAGGTAGTACATAGCCATCTTTACTCCTCCCATAGATGTGAATGGAGGGGTCGTAACGGCTTGCATCGCCTTTCATCGGGCTTGGAGTGGAGTTTGCGCCGTGCACTGAATGACAGGGGTACTGCTCCGGAGATCGTGGGGACCCCTTTGGATAGGGGATAAGACGTATTGTCAGTATCAGTGTAGTAAGTGGGTTTGTGGGCTTATGAGCAGGTGTCATTGCTGTAACCCCTATAGCTACTCCACCAACTGTGAAATTGATAATTATTTATAATACTTAAATCTGTGAGATGAACATTTTCATTGTAATAAACACAATGTAGATTCATAATTTTTTATATTTTTGAATCTTGTATAAGTAGTAGATTAATTCAACAAGACTTAATAATGCATTAGATTAGAGCAACATGCATACGTTTTCTGGGCAGGTCGGAATTCCCTCACACTTTCCTATTCATTTGAAGTGTAAGTCCAGAAATTCTCACCTGCCCTTTCTGCACAGAAGGGCGTGGAGAGGCACAGCTGGCGTTAGGCATTACAGTTGCCATGGCAACCATATGACAGACAGTGAGTTCCGTGTCCGGGCCCTAACGCTGGCTTGTTTCTTGAGATTGTTGTTGGTCACTGCTAGTATTCTTACTGACATGCCTTAAAATTATATTGCTGATTTCCATTGTAACTAGAGCTGACACATTAACCCCAATTACATAGGCATATTGCTTCCTTACATTTATCTCAGAGCTTATCAGGGTCTGCAGCTACCAGGTAATAATGTGACTATTGGGACTGGAGCAGAAAGCGGCACTGTGTACACTGCTCATTGGTGTAATTATTATTCCCTCACAAAATAGAAAACTGTGCACTGTGTGAACATGAACCAGGTACATTATGTATTACTATTTTTCATTAGAACAGAATACCATGTAATAAAAATGATATTATATTATACTCATTAAAGGAAACCTGTTATCAGTGTCACCTGCACTAACCTGTTGTTGCAGACAGGTAGTGCGGTTTGCACTGATAATTACCATACTTACCTGTTGGCGATCCATGCTCCTGTTCTCCCGCAATCCTCCGCCGTTGTTTTCATTCCAGAGCTGGCTTGGGGCATGGGCTGAGCTGTCTGACGTCACCGCTGCTGATAGCAAACAGCAGTGGACACATCAGGAGGCTAGCAGGAGAATGGAAGTATGGATCAGGGACAGGTAAGTATGGTTATTCTCAGTGTCAGCCACACTACCTGTCTGTAGTGACAGGTTAGTGCATGTGACACTGATGACAGGTTTCCTTTGAAGGATAACAGTCATCCTGTTACATACACTGGGTTGTAGTGTGGGTGGACAGGAGTCCGTTGAAGGGTCACTTACTAACAAACGTACCTTAGGTCCAGAGTTATGTCCCACTGAAGATCCTCTTTAATCTTCACTGAATTGCGTGCTGAAGGTGGGCCCCATCAGCTGTATTTGCATATTTATTGGCGCTGGTCTCCACGTCCTAGTGCTGGTCACGTGAGCACATGTGCTAACATGACCAGCACTAGGGCGTGAAGACCAGTGCTGATGAATAAGCAAATACAGCCGACGGGGCCCACTTCCAGCTTGCAATTCAGTGAAGATAGAAGAGGATCTTCGGTGGTACACAATTTCAGACCTTAGGTACGTATGTTGGTTAGTGACCCCTTAACGGACTCCTGTTCACCCACACTATACATTGTATTGGGTTTAGTGTGGGTGAACAGGATGACCGTTTTCCTTTAAAGGATACCTGCAAAGTATATGCATGTTCACGCGGGCCAGTTGGCTTGCTGAACCAACCAGATAACACTTCTTATCAAGAGGACTTGTGCACAGGACCTGCTGGGTCTCGTACGATTACCTTGCAACCTGATTGCCCAGCATAGACCTGCATTTCTCTGTGCCAATTTGAAGAATGGGCTCATCTTTTTAGGTACTCTTTAACTCTACAATGGTAAGTGTAACATCGTATGACACAGGATATAGCCTTTCACACACAGATTATTTTTTCTATGAAAATGATGATAATCTTGAACCCCATTGCCCAATGAAAGCAGAATATTTTAAATGTAATAATTACTTTTTGCACAGCACAATATTTTTATTCGTAGGGATTCACAATAAATCATTGGCCACACACACAATTCATCACTAAACCTAAAAAAAGAAAAAAAAACATTTAATTTGTAACAAGGTATATAGATATACATATGGCACTCACCAAGAACAATAAATAATTCTTTCAGTCAGGTGCATACATAATAAAAGCAGGGAGTATCATAGATGGCAGGGGTGAACACTTGTCTGTCTGTCACATCTGGACAGGGAGCTAGTGAGGCCCTCTGCTCACTTGCACCCCCTGTCCCTGCCTATTGCGTATCCACCCTAAAAAACGCATCCACAACCCAGAAACTGCTGGGAGTTTCCTGTCAAAATAACAAACTACAAAAAAACACAGTCAAAGGTCAGGGAACAGTCAGGAATACAAAAGGCGAATATACACTATAACAATACTCAGGGGAGACAAACAAACACACAGGATTGTCAACAAGCCGAGTCAGAAACCAAGAGGATTGATATGAGCCAAGACGAAATCCTAATAGAATATCCTATGACAAAGCCGTGGTCACAAAATACCAGCTAATCGGGAGGAATGCAAAAGCTTTCCCAAAGCCAGAGATCAAAATAAATACCAATTAAGATTTATAAAATATATGAGAATGTGCACCTACATTTATGATAAAGTACCAAGAAAGAGAAACAATGAGAATACATTAAATATGGCAAAGCTGCTCCATTTGGTTAAAACATGAAGGGACTGACAAATAATTGATATTGTCTCTTGCAGCATCTGGCTTATCTCCATCACACATAATTAGTCCCACTAACATGTGTTTAAGCTCACTATGCAAGAAATGAGAGCGGTCCCAGGTGTTTACCTTAATTCCTGCTCAATCACTTTGGTTAATAATGACTGGCAATTGTTTTGACAGCTTTTCAAGTCTTCTCAATTATATGTGGGCAATTCAATTTCCTGAGGTCATACTACCTACCTGAAACAATGAAACATTTTTAAAGAAAATGATTCAATTAAGTCATAAGAAAGGCCTACAGAGGCTTAAAACTGTTGGAATAATTCTTGTGTTCCCCACAGGAATTTTTGTTTTTGCTATATTTTTATTTTAAAAGCTATCTCAATGAATTAAATTACTGTATTAAATGTATAATTTCTGCTTTCATAGATAGTTGAGAATAATTGTGTGCCTAATTCACAAATAGGTGTGCTATGTAAAATAAAGATAGAAAAAAATAGGAAAAGAGAAATACTAATTAGGTAGATGTATTTCTCGTTCCCTTAACACTTCAGTAAAGCCATAAAGAGCACTTCTCATTATTTCATTACTAAGTATTACATTGTGTGATGTAGACTTCAATGGGTACCCAGCAGGACCATATTTACAGCTCCTGCTGCCCTGAGCACTGACACTAAATTTGAACCTTATAGAGGGGTTATCCAGTGATTCTTTTTTTTAACTAATGTGCCCAGGCTGTGATATATATATATATATATATATATATATATATAAAACAAAAAAAATTAAAATGTAGAGCAGCACTCCCAAGTCAGCAAAGTAGTAGATGGGTGCAGGAAGTCTCAGGGATCCCGATCCTGGATCCAATGGCTGTATATACAATGAAGGCCACTGCAGCACACCAATTCAAAGTGCAAAAGAGTGATTTATTCCAGAAAATACAGGCAATTTTTCTGTGGCCTCACACCACCATTTTCAAGTAGCATTTGAGTGATTCAGAGAGCTTTAAATAGTAACACATGCATACAAGCTCATTAATAATAGTTAACAATAAAAATACAATAAGTGCAAAATAAAACCAATGTGTAAACATCAGTGAATAGTATAAGATGCCAGCAGGCAATATGAACATATCTTTTTTAATGCACTATTATCACTTTACTGGCATACACAATTATAGGTATATGTTCATATTGCCTGCTGGCATCTTATACTATTCACTGATGTTTACACATTGGTTTTATTTTGCACTTATTGTATTTTTATTGTTAACTATTATTATTGAGCTTGTATGTATGTGTTACTATTTAAAGCTCTCTGAATCACTCAAATGCTGCTTAAAAATGGTGGTGTGAGGCCACAGAAACGTTGCCTGTATTTTCTGGAATAAATCACTCTTTGCACTTTGAATTGGTGTGCTGCAGTCGCCTTCACTTGTATATATATATATATATATATATATATATATATATATATATATATATACATATGTAAATTGCCTCCACTTGCCTCTCTCTCCACCCAACCAGCTACCTCCAGGTAGGATCCCCCGTGCGATCTTTTGACTGGCACCCCGACTCTCTCCATGCATGGAGCTTCCTTCGCTCTGTGCATGGATTACTATCAACCATGGCATTAAGCAATGGCCGACACACCCCTCAATGTATTTCTTTGGGAGAACCAGAGATGCAATGTTCATGTATCTCTGGCTTTCTCATAGAGATACATGGAGGGGCGTGTTGGCCCTGCTTCATGCCGTGGTTGAAAGTAATCCATGAACAGAGTGAAGGATGCTCCATGCATGGAGAGAGCCCGTGTGCCGGTCAGGAGATGACGGTGGGGGAGTCCCAGCGGTCAGGCACCCCCATATCCCCCCGCAATCAGACATTTATTCCCTATAAGATGTTTGGCACTGGAGTACCCCTTTAAATCATCATAGAGTAACTAGATCCCTAACTTTTGAAGCATACTTTACTCGCTATAGCAAGACATACTCCCCATCTTGCTGCCGCCTTAGTGAAAGTCACCCTACTGCTACCACCAACACTGTACCCAACACATTCATTGGCAGACATCAGCAACCATACCATGTCCGCATTAACCCTATAGATGTTGTGATCAATGGCAATCATGGCATAATAAGACTTAAGTTATAGTTTCCGCTGGGTTCTGGGTGCTCATTGGAACATCGCAGCGTGTCTTTGGGAGTCCAATGAGTTAAAATGGCCTGCCAGAGGGGTTCCCCTTACCTCCGCGCCATTGATTGCAGTCTGCCTTAGGCAGAATGTATTAATAGAGGACCAATATTGCTGTGCAACTCTATGCTATGGCATCGCATTGTTCAGTTTAGAAAATGGTGAGAGCTGCCTTACCTTCACACAGTTCAGCATCATGCCCGGGCTGCCAGAATATAAAACAACAAACAACTCACTTGCTGCTGCTCCCTCGGTGTCCCGGTCTTGCTACTTCAGTAATCTGACGCTACTGCTGTCTGGTTCCTGGTTGCCGGTGGTCAACGCTCCACACTGCGGCTCAGCTAATCCGCGGCTGCAGCAATGTCCTGCCTCGGCCGGCAATAGGCTTAGTGGCAGTGTGATGCATTGAGACCCGGCGACCAGGAAACAGATGGCAGTGGAGTACTGGAGTGGCGATACTGAGACACTGAGGGAGCGGCTGCAGGGGAGTCCCGTTTGATATTTTAAATTCTGGCAGCCCGGCATAATGGCAGAAAATGGTCCTGCATGAGATATCTCCTTTTAAGTAACATCAGTGGGTGGTAAATGGCCACAGATAGAGAAAAATCTTTCATAGTCTATCAGCAGGATGGTGCATCTCCACATTTACATTTGGATGTTTGCTGATGCCTGAATAAAACTCTACTGGAACCTTGAAATGCTGGGAATAACGATTCACCAATGTTGCGCTGGCCTCCACAATTGCCAGATCTATCACTCAGTGACTTTTTTCTTACAGCCCCGAGACAATGCATCACTGAAACAGTGGAATCCATATCTGAGGACATGCTGGCACGTGTCTGGACAGAACTGGACTATCGCCTAGACATCTACCGTGTCACCAATGGAAATTACTTTGCACATTTGTAGTGCATAGCTAAAACTTGGATATATAGTTTGTCTTCTCATATTAATAAACATTTTTATATGATGATCCTTTATAAATCAAACTGTTTATATACCCATTGTGCAGCATTTTCTATGTGTGCTGTCAATTTATTTATTTTTTTAGGAATATTGAGAGTTTCATCGGGGCGATGGACAGAAATTTTGAAACTTGCTTGTAACTATCAATTAAGTAAAAGCTTTTTGTTTCATCTCTGGGATAATGTATGACTGACAAAGCTTTCCTTTGCAGGTAATTGTGTAGCGGCGGCTTTTAGTGATCACTCAGCACGCCTCACTTATTGTAAGGAGAATAATAGTATAACTGTGCCATCTATTTATCTGTGATTTATTTGATAATTCTCGGGCTAATCATCTCATCCTGTGCTATAGGTATGGTTATAATTTATACATTTTTCACACTCTGGTAATCTAAAGCTAAGGCTGCATGGACAGAATCAGCTGTCAATGACTCGATCCAACAATGGCATCGCAAACTAATGAGGAACCTGTCAGAAGTACTGCAGTGTGTGGGAGGAATAAAATGTTTCGATCACCAGATGAGATGAAAGCAAATCAGAAAAGATCTTTTTGACATGTAGCTCTTAGTTCCTCTGGTATGTCAAGAGGCCTGTTTTTATTCGGAGAAAGGTACAGTGTGCAGCACAATCCCATTCTTAGGTTCTATTCATTCAGAATAGCCAGTAAATGTTGTAAAGCTTAGCTTTTTTTAGGTCAATATAAAATGTAATGAGGGGAACCGATGAATAAGCCTAAAAAGAGATGTCTAAGACACTCTTCACGACAATGTCTCGCTACCTACAGAGCCCACTGCTAAGTGCAAATGAATTATCACAAATAGTACATATATGAAAAAATTTATATGTCAGCATAACATTTTCTATCTTTTTTTTGCAAAGTATTCTGCTTGAGACCTGAAAGATAGTGACATAGCCATACATTAAAGAAAAAATGAAGAAATTTGGCACTGCCTAATTCTGTACCTCTCTGTTACTAGATACAAAGTCACTCCTACGGTTTTACTGATGGCTAAGTGGTGCTCTAGCTTGTAGAAGTCTAATACTGAAGCAAATTTGATGAAAAGCCGGCAACTCACCAATCTTCCAACTTCTGCAAATGTATTTGCACATACTCACAATAATCAGTACATCATGGGGGGAGGCATAGATGTTATCGGGGGGTACCACTGAGAGGCGACACCAATGTTTCACACTATTTAGTGCTTCGACGGGCCTGACTCTAGACCGGAACATGTCACCTTAAGTACAGGTGGATAATTACTACTACCAATCACCATTCACTTCGACATTGACGTCGCTAAAGGTAGGAAGGTTATTAATTATCTAATATAACCACAGCAAAAGAACTAAATACAGTTACAACTACAAAGTTTAAAAGCAAACGGATACATCAACTTTGTCATTGAGCCCTAGGACGCCTGTTGCATCAGTGGCCATGATCCAGTGGGTTTCTCTTCCCAGGAGATTCTTATCGGATTTTTGCTACTTCTTTTCTATATCCCTCGCTTATCAGTGTTCCATCCTCAACCTTCAACTTAATGTCACGGAATTCAAGCTCAGTGCCTCCGTATTGTTGCGTAAATGCCATATTGTATCCCTGTGTATTGTTTAGGTAGAGGAAAAATTCTGAAAACTGAACAGCGGTCCCTGACCAAATCAGCAGGACGTCGTCTACAAATCTGACGTATGTCCTGATGAATTGGACAAATGGGTTTTTAGATGTGTACACAACATTATTCTCAAAATTGGCCAGATACAGGTTAGCGTATGTACAGGACACCGGTGTCCCCATCGGGGTACCGGTGTCCTGTCTATACCAATTGTTTTCATACATAAATGTGCTATCATTTAATATGAACTTAAGGGTCTCTTCCACAAATGTAATATATTGTTCTGACTTGAATGTTCTTTTTAAGATTTCCACAACTGCTTGCACTCCTGTTGTATGGGGAATTCTAGTGTAAAGACTAGTAACGTCTATCAAGCACAAGCTCCACCCCTCTTCCCATCCGATATCATCTAGAATGGATAACAAATGGCCAGTGTCCTTTATGTAGGCTGGAACTGACGGCAAGAGGGCACATAAGAGGTAGTCAATGTATTGGGACAAGTGCTCAGTCACCGAGCCGATCCCCGCCCCTATTGGGCGTCCAGTGGGTCGGTTCAGTGACTTATGCACTTTAGGGAGGTGGTACCATTTTGCTGGCTTAGGGCACTCTGGAATAAGTCTATCTGCTGTTTTTTTGGAGATAGCACCTGAAAACACAGGTTTTCCCAAGAAAGCTTTTAATTTCTCTAATATTTTTGTGGTCGGGTCACAGGTAAGGGGTGTATATGTATTGTGGTCGGACAATTGCCTATATATTTCTGTCGGTACCACTACTACGCTCCCCCCTTTATCTGCTTTTACGACCACAATATCACTGCGTTTTTTCAATTTTATTAATGCATCCTGTTATTTCCTAGGCAAATTAATATTAGCTTTAGGGTATAATATAGACTTAACGTCTTTAAGGACTGCCTTTTGAAATTAGTCAATGGATCCACCCTGTGCAACTGGGGGTGAAAACGTTGACTTCCTTCCTTTTGAAAAACTAGAGAATTCGATTCTTGAGTAGTGTCCTCTTTGTCTCCAAACTCTGATGTAAGCATTGCAATACATACTTTTTCTATGTCCGTAAAGCCGGTTGGTGTCAGTCCCATTGTCCCAGTGTTAGCTGGAATTTCTCCTGGGTGCCATATTTTTTCTGTTGCGGGTTTATTCACAAATAATTTTTTTAGGTTAATGTTCCTGATAGATCTCTCCAAGTATATTTTAAAGACAGTAGGATTAAAGTCCTCATAAAGTCCATAGTTCAAACCTCTGGATAATAGAGATGTTGTGTCCTCATCGATTGGGTCATTAGTAAGATTAATTACATTCACAGTTGCGTTTATTTCCTCCATGGATTTATTTTCCTTTTCCTCTGCTCTCTCTCCTCTTTCTCCTGCTGTGTCTTGTTCTGACCTTCCTAAAGGGATATCATGAGGAGCTTTATTAGAGGCTTGTTCAGATTGATTACTACTATATTGCGGTATTGGGTTCTTAGATAGTTTTAGGAGGTTCTTTTAAAAAAATGTAGGTTCACTCTTCTTAGTTTTCTGATGCCAGGTGAATACCTAATCATGCGCATAATAATTTTGTCACATATAAACTTCTCTCGTTTTAAACTTTCTCTCGTTTTAAACCATGTAGTGACATGTTCCGGTCTAGAGTCAGGCCTGTCGAAGCACTAAATAGTGCGAAACATCGGTGTCGCCTCTCAGTGGTACCCCCCGATAACATCTATGCGTCCCCCCATGATGTACTGATTGTTGTGAGTATGTGCAAATAAATTTGCAGAAGTTGGAAGATTGGTGAGTTGCCGGCTTTTCATTTCTATAGCTATACATTAGATTTGCATACTGTACTAATACACAAGGTTGTGATACGAAATGGTTCAACCTCCTGCCATCCCAAGCACACTTCATTATCTCTGAAAAGATCTCAGCAGGCTTGTTATACCAATATGATCCCGTCTTAGACTAAAAGAAGTTGTGTGCTCACCTATAATAAAATGGTGTCTTCTGCCGCTTAAGCTGGCTCATTTCCGATACATATACTGATGCTATATAAATTATTATGTGGTATTGTAAATTATTATCAAGAACCAAAATGCAATGGCCTACATAATGACATGTTTTACGCAGCTCACTTGATGGTAGAAACAGTAAAAAAAAAATTCTGGTGTATTATTGATACTTAAAAGATCATATTAGATATGCACTGCTCAAAAAAAAATAAAGGGTACACTAAGATAACACATCCTAGATCTGAATGAATGAACTAATCGTATGAAATACTTTCCTCTTTACATAGTTGAATGTGCTGACAACAAAATCACACAAAAATTATCAATGGAAATCAAATTTATCAATCCATGGAGGTCTGGATATGGAGTCACACTCAAAATCAAAGTGGAAATCCACACTAGAGGCTGATCCAACTTTGATGTAATGTCCTTAAAACAAGTCAAAATTAGGCTCAGTAGTGTGTGTGGCATCCAAGTGCCCGTTTGACCTCACTGCAACACCTGGGCATGCAGGGCCGGCCTTAGATGTTCAGGTGCCCTGTGCAAGCTAACCTTGTGCCCCCCCCCCTCCCCGATAAACATACACAAAGAGGAAAAAAATATTTGTGACAAATATTTTTATATCTAATAAGTCCCCTGCGCCCTTAATCAGTCCAATGTACCCCTTCACCAGTCCCCTGCTCCCCTTAATCAGATGCAGTATAGCTCTCTAGCATTAGGTGCAGTATAGTTCCCCCACATTAGGTGCAGTATAGTTCCCGCACATTAGGTGCAGTATAGTTCTCTCCACATTAGGTGCAGTACAGTTCCCCCAAATTAGGTGTAGTATAGTTCCCCACATTAGGTGCAGTATAGTTCCTACACATTAGGTTCAGTATAGTTCCCCACATTAGGTGCAGTATAGTTCCCCCACATTAGGTGCAGTATAGTTCCCCACATTAGGTGCAGTAAAGTTCCTCCACATCAGATGCAGTATAGTTCTCCCACATTAGGTGCAGTATAGTTCCCCCACATTAGGTGCAGTATAGTTCCCCCACATCAGGTGCCGTATAGTTTCCCCACATTAGGTGCAGTATAGTTCCCCACATTAGGTGCAGTATAGTTCCCCCACATTAGGTGCAGTATAGTTCCCCCACATTAGGTGCAGTATAGTTCCCCCACATTAGGTGCAGTATAGTTTCCCCACATTAGGTGCAGTATAGTTCCCCCACATTAGGTGCAGTATAGTTTCCCCACATTAGGTGCAGTATAGTTCCCCCACATTAGGTGCAGTATAGTTCCCCAACATTAGGTACAGTATAGTTCCCCCACATTAGGTGCAGTATAGTTCCCCCACATTAGGTGCAGTATAGTTCCCCCACATCAGGTGCAGTATAGTTCCCCCTCATTAGGTGCAGTATAGTTCCCCCACATTAGGTGCAGTATAGTTCCCCCACATCAGGTGCCGTATAGTTTCCCCACATTAGGTGCAGTATAGTTCCCCACATTAGGTGCAGTATAGTTCCCCCACATTAGGTGCAGTATAGTTCCCCACATTAGGGGCAGTATAGTTCCCCACATTAGGTGCAGTATAGTTCCCCCACATTAGGTGCAGTATAGTTTCCCCACATTAGGTGCAGTATAGTTCCCCCACATTAGGCGCAGTATAGTTACCCCACATTAGGTGCAGTATAGTTCCCCAACATTAGGTACAGTATAGTTCCCCCACATTAGGTGCAGTATAGTTCCCCCACATTAGGTGCAGTATAGTTCCCCCACAAGCGGTGCAGTATAGTTCCCCCACATCCGATGCAGTATAGTTCCCCCACATTAGGTGCAGTATAGTTCCCCCACCACATTATATGCCATATAGTTCCCCACATTAGGTGCAGTATAGTTCCCCCACATTAGGTGCAGTATAGTTCCCCACATTAGGTGCAGTATAGTTCCCCCACATTAGGTGCAGTATAGTTCCCCCACATTAGGTGCCATATAGTTCCCCACATTAGGTATAGTATAGTTCCCCCACATTAGGTGCAGTATAGTTCTCCACATTAGGTTGGCAGTATAGTTCCCCACATTAGGTAGTAGCAGGTTCCCCACATTAGGTAGAAGCAGGTTCCCCAAATTAGGTAGTAGCAGGTTCCCCGTATTAGGTAGTAGCAGGTCCCCCCCCCACAGATTCACACACACACACACACACACACACACACACAGACAGACAGACAGACAGACAGACACCCACACATGCACACACACACAGACAGACACCCACACATGCAAACACGCGCACACACACAGACACCCACCCACACACACAGACAGACACCCACACATGCACACACACACATAGACACACTTACCTGTCCTGCGCTGCGCTTCTCTCCGGCGTCAGCCTGACGTCACTGACGTCCTCCTGTGCGGGTCTGCGGAGGTACGTCACATGCGCGACGTCCCATTTTCAGACTCGGGCCAGCCAGCCAACCAGAGACGCATAGGAGGGTGGGGTAAGTGAAACCTCCCTGTGTAATGAAGAAAACTGTGCCCTGAAGCGGAATGTGACCCTCCGCATAGGGACACAGTTGAGGGAGGGTAGTGGGAATGGAATGAGAGGGAGCGGCCTGCAAAGCAGAAAACTGTGTCCCTGTGTGGAGGGTCACATTCCGCTACAGGGCACAGTTTTCTTCATTACACCGGCATGTAATGCTTCTTGCCCGAAACAGCGCTAAATGTCTGAAGAAGTTACCTGCCCGGCGCCCGGACTGCACGTTGGGCAATACAAATTACATATACCTGGTGCGAGCTGTGTCGGCCACCCGGCGCCCCTGTTGCTATGGTGCCCTGTGCGGCCGCACAGCTCGCGCAGCCCTAAGGCTGGCCCTTTGGGCATGCTCCTGATGAGGTGGCGGATGGTCTCCTGAGGGATGTCCTCCCAGACCTGGACTAAACCATGATGTGCTCTATCGGATTCAGGTCCGGGGAATGGGCAGGCCAATCCATGGCATCAATGCCTTCCTCTTGCAGGAACTGCTGACACACTCCAGCCACATGACGTATAGCATTGTCTTACATTAGGAGGAACCCAGGGCCAACTGCACCAGCATATGGTCTTACAAGGGGTCTGAGGATTTCATCTCGGTACCTAATGACCTAATGGCAGTCAGGCTACCTCTGGCAAGCACATGGAGGGCTGTGCGGCCCCCCAAAGAAATGCCACCCCACACCATTACTGAACATCGCCAAACTGGTCATGCTGGAGGTTATTGCAGGCAACAGAACGTTCTCCATGGCGTCTCTAGACTCCGTCACGTCTGTCATCAGGGATTGCCTGATGAAAGGGCCATCCCGGTCCTGAAACGCATTGCATGTTCAATAAAGTTTGTAAAAGACTCTATTTCTGACCTACACTTTATCCTGTTGGGAGATTTAGCAGCCAAGAACAATTCCCAAAAAATCCAATGTGTGTGATCCATTAACCTAATGTGGGGGGAACTATGCTGCCAACATATTGTAAGGGGAACTATGCTGCCAACCTAATGTGAAGGGAACTATGCGGCCAACCAAATGTGGGTGGAACTATGTTGCACATTTAAAGAGGTAGTCCACTGCCTGAGTGTTCGGAACATATTGTTCCGAACGCTGGGTGCAGGCTGTGGGGGTTGACACGCCCCCTCCCATAGACTTGCATTGATGGGGTGTGGCATGTTGTCAAGAGGGGCGTTGTCGTGACATCATGCCTCCTCAATGCAAGTTTATGGGAGGGGGCGTGTTGACCACTGCACGATATTGTGCCCCTCCCGAGACTAGACTCTGGATCCGCCCCTGATACAACTGCTGCTCCTAAACATAAGAGTCTGTGTAGCTGGTGGCAGCTGTGGCTGGGAAAAACTGTAGGGCAAGTCCATAAGCTTACAGATGATGCTACCACATGGGAGAATGGAGGATGCAGTATTTCCCTTATTAGCAAAGTCTGTAAAATGGGGTTCTCTTTCCCAAAAGGCCTCACTTCCCTGAGGAGGGATGGAAGGAACAGAGGGACAAAACACTGACAGGCAAAGTCAGCCACTAGATGGAGTGCCTATGTTAACACACTTCACAGTCCAAAAAGATGCTGGAGGCATGACTGTTCCAAAGTTTCACTGCTCTTACAGTAAAGAATCACTGCCTGTGATGATGGTGAAATCAGCAGTGTATTTTGGTTTTGTGCTGACCTAGGCCAGGCTAAATTCAGCCACTTCCTCATCTAAATGTTTGCCACCTCTTTCTGACAAGGCCACACCTATTTCTGTTTAAGACCCACCCTTCCCTATGTAAACTCCACCCCTTCCTCTTAAAGACCTACTTTTATCTTTCAGACATTCCACCCGCTGCTTACTGTTTTGGGTCCTTAGCCATGCTATGAAGTTATTGAATAGACAAGAGAGGGAAAAGGGCTGTTCATATAATACCATGGACACCATGAGAATTACTGCTATATTGCCCTTCCCCTATCAAAGGGCTGTTTCTGCAACAAATCTGCCACATGTAAACACAACCTCTATGTCATTGTTGTGGGCCCTATAGATGAGTGTATGAAATCCAGAGAACAGTGTAAGGGCCAGAGGATCCAAATTACCAACCCAATATCCACATCCCACAGCAAAAACTATAAAACACTACAAAAATGCAATGTATGAATTCTTAAAGGGGTACTCTAGATAGGCAGTTGGACCGTAATGGTAGGAGATGTCAGCGCTGGATGAAGGAACCAGGAAGAGTGCAGCATAAAATCAAGGCAGGTTTATTGGATGCAACGCGTTTCACTGCGCATGTGCAGTGAAACGCGTTGCATCCAATAAACCTGCCTTGGTTTTATGCTGCACTCCTCCTGGTTCCTTCATCCAGCGCCGACATCTCCTACCATTACGGTCCAACTGCCCATCTATCGTTTCTAAGGAGGGCTGCGGATGAGGACACATCTACTTTCAGGCGCTTCCCATTGTTGTGTGTGTGCACACAACAAACTCTGGTAAGCGGCGTGGGATAGATCTACTCCCCCTCCCTATGGGCCTGACCTGCTGATCCCGCGCATGGAGCGCCTTCTGTTTTCCTTTTAGAATAAAGGGGTACTCTGGAATTTTTTTTTTAAATCAGAAAGTACCAGAAAGTGAAACAGATTTGTAAATTCCTTTTACAGTCATGGCCGTAAATGTTGGCACCCCTGACATTTTTCAAGAAAATGAAGTATTTCTCACAGGAAAGGATTGAAGTAACACATGTTTTGCTATACACATGTTTTTTCCCTTTGTGTGTATTGGAACTAAACCAAAAAAGGGAAGAAAAAAAGCAAATTGGACATAATGTCATACCAAACTACAAAAATGGTCTGCACAAAATTATTGGCACTCTTTCAAAATTGTGGAAAAATAAGATTGTTTCAAGCATGTGATGTTCTTTTAAACTCACCTGGGGCAAGTAACAGGTGTGGACAATATAAAAATCACATCTGAAAGCAGATAAAAAGGAGAGAAGTTCACTTAGTCTTTGCATTGTGTGTCTGTGTGTGCCACACTAAGCATGGACAACAGAAAGAGGAGAAGAGAACTGTCTGAGAACTTGAAAACCAAAATTGTGGAAAAATATCAACGATCTCAAGGTTACAAGACCATCTCCAGAGATCTAAATTTGCCTTTGTCCACAGCGCGCAACATTTTCAAGAAGTTTGCAACCCATGGCACTGTAGCTAATCTCCTTGGGCTTTAATGGAAGAGAAAAATTGATGAAAGGTGTCAACGCAGGATAGTCTGGATGGTGGATAAGCAGCCCCAAACAAGTTCCAAAGATATTCAAGCTGTCCTGCAGGCTCAGGGAGCATCAGGGTCAGTGAGAACTGTCCGACGACATTTAAATGAAACAAAACGCTATGGCAGGAGACCCAGGGGGACCCCACTGCTGACACAGAGACATTAAAAAGAAAGACTACATTTTGCCAAAAAGCCAAATTCCTTCTGGGAAAACATCTTGTGGACAGATGACACGAAGATAGAGTTTTTGGTAAAGCACATCATTCTACTGTTTACTGAAAATGGAGACCAACAAAGAAAAGAACACAGTACCTACTGTGAAATATGGTGGAGGTTCAATGGTGTTTTGGGGTTGTTTTGCTGCCTTTGGCACTGAGTACCTTGATTTTGTGCAAGACATAATGAAATCTGAGGATTACCAAAGGATTTTGGGTTACATTGTACAGTCCAGTGTCAGAAAGCTGGGTTTGCGTCTGAGATTTTGGATAATAACCCCAAACATATGTCAAAAAGCACCCAGAAATGGATGGTAACAAATGCACTGGAGAGTTCTGTAGTGGCCAGCAATGAGTCAGATCTAAATCCTATTGAACACCTGTGGAGAGATCTTAAAATTGCTGCTGGGGAAAGGTGCCCTTCCAATAAGAGAGACCTGGAGCAGTTTGCAAAGGAAGAGTGGTCCAACATTCCATCTGAGGTGTAAGAAGCTTATTGATGGTTATAGGAAGCGACTGATTTCAGTTATTGTTTCCAAAGGGTGTGCAACCAAATATTAAGTTAAGGGTGCCAATAATTTTGTCCAGCCCATGTTTGGAGTTTGGTGTGACATTATGTCCAATTTGCTTTTTTTTTCCTCCCTTTTTTGGTTTAGTTCCAATACACACAAAGGGGGGGGGGATTCATAATTTTTTTTTACCCCTTTCTGCTTCGTGTATTTGTCATTTAGCTGCAGAAAATTTACTAAATGTGCGCACTGTTCTCTGTGAATCATGTGCAGTAATAGAATCCAGTCCATCTCAGCTCTTGAAAAAAATATAAGGCAGACTTGTACGCATGCTCGGAGCTGGTGTATATTTGCGCAAAAAATGACACTTGCGTACTTTTTGTGCGCAAAAAAAAAAGACGCAGTTAGTAAATTCATGAAAAACGGCTCTATGGTACACCTGAACGATGACATCTTTAGAAAAAGTTCCACCAAAAAAGACGCACAAAAAGAACGCAGGAAATATCCTTGCGCATGATTTTGCGCAAGAAAATACACCTAAAATTACTCTATATAGATTGATGAATACCCCCTAAAGGGAATAAACATGTGTATAGCAAAACATGTGTTACTGCAATCTTTTTCTGTGAGAAATACTTCATTTTATTGAAACATTTCAGGGGTGCAAACATTTACGGCCATGACTGTATTTAAAAATCTTAATCCTTTCAGTACTAATCAGCTGCTGTTTACTACAGAGAAAATTTAAAGGGGTATTCCAGGCAAAAACTTTTTTTATAAATCAACTGGCTCCGAAAAGTTAAACAGATTTGTAAATTACTTCTATTAAAAAATCTTAATCCTTCCAATAGTTATTAGCTTCTGAAGTCACTTGAACTGCTCAATGATGATGTCACGTCACGGGAGCTGTGCATGATGGGAGAATATCCCTTGCATGATGGGAGAATATCCCCATAGGAGCTGGACAGCTCCCGGGACGTGAGTCATCAGAAAGCAGTTAGACAGAAAACAGTAACTCAACTTCAGAAGCTAATAACTATTGGAAGGATTAAACAGTACAAAGAGCTTAATAAAATCTGTAAAAATGTAATAAAAACAGCAAAAATTCAAAACGAGAGACAGGTGGCCAAAGAAAGCAAAACTAATCCTTAATATTTTTTTAGAAATATAAATGCAAAAAAAACAAGGACAGAGCATGTAGGACCCCTTAATAATGATAATGGGGTGGTTGTCACAGGCGATCAAGAGAAAGCGGAGCTACTGAATGGGTTCTTTAGTTCTGTATACACTATGGAAAAAGGAGCTGACATTGGCCAGGTCAGTGCTGGTAACACATCATGTAATGTACTGAACTGGCTTAATGTAGAGATGGTACAAGGTAAGTTAAGTGATATAAATGTAAGCAAATCTCCAGGGCCGGATGGACTACACCTAAGAGTTCTTAGAGAAGTAAGTTCAGTAATATCTGTACCCCTGTTCATGATATTTAGAGATTCTCTGGTGTCTGGTATTGTGCCAAGGGACTGGCGCAAGGCGAATGTGGTGCCAATCTTCAAAAAGGGCTTTAGGTCTTCCCCAGGAAACTATAGACCGGTAAGTTTAACGCGCATTGTGGATAAATTGTTTGAAGGACTTATAAGGGATTACATACAGGAATACATAGGGGATAATTGTATTATAAGTGATAGCCAGCATGGGTTTACTAAGGATAGAAGTTGTCAAACCAATCTAATTTGCTTTTATGAAGAGGTGAGTAGAAGCCTTGACAGAGGAATGGCTGTGGATATAGTGTTTCTGGATTTTGCCAAAGCGTTTGATACTGTCCCTCATAGACGTCTGACAGGTAAGTTAAGGTCTTTGGGTTTAGAAATTTTAGTTTGTAACTGGATTGAACACTGGCTCATGGATCCAGAGAGTGGTGGTTAATGATTCGTACTCTGATTGGTCCCCGGTTATTAGTGGTGTACCCCAAGGTTCAGTACTGGGCCCGCTGTTGTTTAATTTATTTATCAATGATATAGAGGATGGTATTAACAGCTCTGTTTCTATCTTTGCAGATGACACCAAGCTTTGTAGCACAGTACAGTCTATAGAGGATGTGCATAAGTTACAAGATGACTTGGATAGACTAAGTGTCTGGGCATCCACTTGGCAAATGAGGTTCAATGTGGATAAATGTAAAGTTATGCATCTGGGTACTAATAACCTGCATGCGTCGTATGTCTTAGGGGGGATTAAACTGTCAGAGTCACTGGTAGAGAAGGATCTGGGTGTACTTGTAGATCACAGACTACAGAATAGCATGCAATGTCAGGCTGCTGCTTCCAAAGCCGGCAGGATATTGTCATGTATCAAAAGAGGCATGGACTCAAGGGACAGGGACATAATACTCCCCCTTTATAAATCATTGGTACGGCCTCACCTGGAATATGCTGTTCAATTTTGGCCACCAGTCCATAAAAGGGACACTGTGGAGCTGGAGAGGGTGCAGAGACGCGTGACTAAACTAATATGGGGCATGGAACATCTTAGCTATGAGGAGCGATTAAAGGAGTTACAATTGTTTAGTCTTGAGAAGAGACGTTTAAGGGGGGATATGATAAATGTATATAAGTATATTAATGGCCCATACAAAAAATATGGGGAAAAACTGTTCCAGGTTAAACCCCCCCAAAGGACGAGGGGGCACTCCCTCCGTCTGGAGAAGAAAAAGTTTATTCTCAAGGGGCGACACGCCTTCTTTACCGTGAGGACTGTGAATTTATGGAACGGTCTACCTCAGGAACTGGTCACAGCAGGAACAATTAACAGCTTTAAAACAGGATTAGATACATTCATGGAACAAAATAACATTAATGCTTATGAAGAAATATAAAATCCCATCCCTTCCCCAATATCGCGCCACACCCCTACCCCTTAACCCCTTAAGGACTCAGGGTTTTTCCGTTTTTGCACTTTCGTTTTTTCCTCCTTACCTTTTAAAAATCATAACCCTTTCAATTTTCCACCTAAAAATCCATATTATGGCTTATTTTTTGCGTCGCCAATTCTACTTTGCAGTGACATTAGTCATTTTACCCAAAAATGCACGGCGAAACGGAAAAAAAAATCATTGTGCGACAAAATCGAAAAAAAAACGCCATTTTGTAATTTTGGGGGCTTCCGCTTCTACGCAGTGCATATTTCGGTAAAAATTACACCTTATCATTATTCTGTAGGTCCATACGGTTAAAATGATACCCTACTTATATAGGTTTGATTTTGTCGCACTTCTGGAAAAAATCATAACTACATGCAGGAAAATTTTTACGTTTAAAAATGTCATCTTCTGACCCCTATAACTTTTTTATTTTTCCACGTACGGGGCGGTATGAGGACTCATTTTTTGCGCTGTGATCTGAAGTTTTTATCGGTATGATATTTGTTTTGATCGGACTTTTTGATCACTTTTTATTCATTTTTTAATGTTATAAAAAGTTACCAAAATACGCTTTTTTGGACTTTGGAATTTTTTTGCGCGTACGCCATTAACCGTACGGCTTAATTAATGATATATTTTTATAGTTCGGACATTTACGCACGCGGCGATACCACATATGTTTATTTTTATTTTTTTTTACACTGTTTTATTTTATTTATGGGAAAAGGGGGGTGATTCAAACTTTTATTAGGGAAGGGGTTAAATGACCTTTATTAACACTTTTTTTTAACTTTTTTTTTGCAGTGTTATAGGTCCCATAGGGACCTATAACACTGCACACACTGATCTCTAATGCTGATCACTGGCGTGTATTAACACGCCTGTGATCAGCATTATCGGCGCTTGACTGCTCCTGCCTGGATCTCAGGCACGGAGCAGTCATTCGTCGATCGGACACCGAGGAGGCAGGTAAGAGCCCTCCCGGTGTCCGATCAGCTGTTCGGGACGCCGCGATTTCACCGCGGCGGTCCCGAACAGCCCGACTGAGCAGCCGGGATACTTTCAGTTTCACTTTAGAAGCGGCGGTCAGCTTTGACCGCCGCTTCTAAAGGGTTAATACCGCACATCGCCGCGATCGGCGATGTGTGGTATTAGCCGCGGGTCCCGGCCGTTGATTAGCGCCGGGACCCACGCGATATGATGCGGGATCGCGGCGCGATCCCGCTTCATATCGCGGGAGCCGGCGCAGGACGTAAATATACGTCCTGCGTCGTTAAGGGGTTAATTCCCTTGTTGAACTTGATGGACATATGTCTTTTTTCGACCGTACTAACTATGTAACTATGTAACTATGATTAAGATTTTTTTAATAGAAGTAATTCACAAATCTGTTTAACTTTCCGGAGCCAGTTAATATATAAAAAAAAGTTTTTGCCTAGAATACCCCTTTAAGAAATACTTAATTTTCTTGAAAAATTTCAGGGGTGCCAACATTTTCGGCCATGACTGTGTTTAAAAATCTTAATCCTTTCAGTACTTATCAGCTGCTGTATACTACAGAGAAAATTGATTAGTTATTTTTTGTTTGACCACAGTGCTCTCTGCTGACACCTCTGTCCATTTCAGGAACTGTCCAGAGCAGGAAAAGTTTGCTATGGGGATTTGCTCCTAATCTGGGCAGTTCCTGACATAGACAGAGGTGTCAGCAGAGAGCACTAGGGTCAGACAGAAAAGAATAAATCAACTTCCTCTGTAGTATACAGCAGCTGATAAGTACTGTAAGGATTAAGATTTTCAAATAGAAGTAATTTACAAATCTGTTTAACTTTCTTGAGCCAATTGATCCAAACTTTTTTTTTCCCATCAGAGTACCCCTTTAACCTCTTCAGGACGCTGGGCGTATGCATATGCCCTGCATCCTGAGTCCTTAAGGACGGGACTGGACCAGGATGCCTGCTGAAATCATTCAGCAGGCATCCCAGCACATCGCCGAAGGGGGTCCTTAGGACCCCCCCCCCCCATGTCGGCGATCGCAGAAAATCGCATGTCAATTCAGACATGCGATTTTCTGCTATTCCGGGCTGATCGGGTCTCTGGTGACCCTGTGGTGTCCCGGTACAGTATTACATACCGTACCTTGGTAGGGGTCCCCAAAGTCAGAGTTCCTAGGAACCATAGGGTCCTCAGGTCTAGTCCTCCCCTAGTCACCCCTTAAATAGTTAATATATTATCCAGGTAAATGTAAATAAATGTATATAAAAAGTATACTTACCTTGCGCTAGCGTCGCAGGACCTGCGGGTTACGTGACGATGGTCTAGTCTCTATGGTAGTTAAAAAGGACCTTTGGAGGTTCATGGGACATGTGATACCCAAAATGCCTGGTAAAGCTGATTGACAGATGGTGTGGACCAATCCTAAAATGGCCAGCCCCTGCCCATATAAGGGAGCTGCAGCCAATGATCTCTCTCTTGTCCCTGTGCTGCAAAGCAAGCAGCATTAGCTCTTGTTCCTGCACTGCCAAGAAAGCAGCATCTCTTGGGTTGCTGTCACTGAATGAGGTAGGACCTCCGCAACTTTCAATGACAATTACTAGGCCAAAGCCTTGTGGCCTCGGCTGAATCAGTTAGTGAGTTCTTCTAAATGTCCCCGCAAATATCGGCAAGGACCCTGGACCTAAACATAAACCTAAATCCAGCGGATCTGCGCATACTAAATCCCTACAAGCTGAGGAACTTACTCAAGTCCCAACCAACTGTCAATCTAAGCTAAGCTGTTCATAGACTGTTACAAAGACTGTTGCTTATGTTAGCATGTTACAGAAAATCTTCAGTAAAGATTACGCAAGTTTTCAGCAAAGCTCTGGTTGTAGACAATACTTTATTCTGCATCTACCTATCGCTCTTGGGAAGGGTGGCGATAGGCCAAGCAATACAGCATTTAACCCTCACCCTGCCGTCACGACTGACAAGAGTTAATTATAACCGTGATATACCTCACAGCAACACCGCAACTGCCATACACCCCCCCAAGGCACCACAACCCGATCACCCTGAAAATAGGGATGATCGGAGCTGTCAGTGACAGCCCCGATCATCCTGAGGGATAGGAGCGAGGTCGCAGTGCTGAGATCTCCTCCTATCCCCTGCCATTGGTCAGAACTGATTCTGACCAATGGCAGCGCAGGACAGTGGGTTGCCATGGCAACCGCCCATTCTGCTAACCCCTTTATGTCGGGCAGAATGGGGGGAGAAGATGGAGACCGGTACCTTACCTGAAGATGGCGTGGGGACCGAAGATCATCGTGGAGACAGTGTAGATCCCGGCTCAAGTAGGGAAACGACGGTGATGGGGGGGAGTAAATGAAAGTGAAAGTAAAGCTATCTTTACTGTGGCAACCACTAGGAAGGCAGAACTGCAACTCCCAGCATGCCCAGACACCCAAAGGCTGTCTGGGCATGCTGGGAGTTGTAGTTTTGCAACATCTGGAGGGTCACAGTTTGGAGACTACTGTTACAGTGGTGTCCAAACGGTAGCCCTCCAGGTGTTGCCAAACTACAACTCTCAGCATGCCTAGACTGCCCAGGCATGCTGGGAGTTGTAGTTCTGTAACATCTGCCCCTTCTGATTTTGCAATTTTCATGAAATTTTGGAAAATTGATGCTCTATTTGAAGCCCTCTAATTTCTTCAAAAAGTAAAAATATGTCCATTTTATGATGCCAACATCAGTATTTGTGAATAAAAATAACATTTATTTGGAATATCCATTTTCCTTACAAGCAAAGAGCTTCAAAGTTAGAAAAATGCAACATTTTCTAAAATTTCATGACATTTTTAGGATTTTTCACCATAATAGTATGAAAGTAAAGATGAAAATTTACCACCAAAATAAAGTAGAATATGTCACGAAAAAAACACTCTCAGAATATTTGGTAAGAGCGTCCACTGCATACAGAACTTTCAATTACATACAGGCACTATTATTATTATTATACAGGTACAGCTACCTTCTTACACCACAGTGATAATACACAGGGCCATAATGGTCATTTTAATCTCTGCTGTGAGCCCTTTTATAAACCCCTGCCTACACCAACAGCACAATACAAACAACTTTTATAGCAGCCCCTTGATATTACTACACCCCCCTCCGCCCATTTAAACCCATGCTTTTAAAGTGGCAGAGGGTGCCAGTGCTGTACCTATTCTGAAGTTTTGCAGGTGGTGACTGTAGCCTTGCAGGGAATGGAAAAGGGGGAGTTATTCGCTGTGTTACAGTGGATTTGGTGGAGGATTGCGACACAGAATAACAGCGGCTCTATAGTGAACCCTGGAAAGGGGGGGGGGGGGGGGGTGGATAGGGCGCTGGTGGTAAAGGTGGCCTTACAGTGAATGGAATGCACTCTACAATAAACAGGGAGGGGTTCATGGCGACTGGCCACCACCCCACCCACTTGAACAGTACTGTCCTGGGCCTGTTGGCCCTTGTCATGGTTACCGGCCTTGGTATAAAAAGATCACTACAGGGTGGGCCATTTATATAAATATACCTTAATAAAATGGGAATGCTTGGTAATATTAACTTCCTGTTTGTGGCACATTAGTATATGTGAGGAGGGAAACTTTTCAAGATGAGTGGTGACCATGGCGACCATTTTGAAGTCGGCCATTTTGAATCCACTTTTTGTTTTTTCAATAGGAAGAGGGTCATGTGACACATCAAACTTATTGGGAATTTCACAAGAAAAACAATGATGTGCTTGGTTTTAACGTAACTTTATTCTTTCATGATTCATTTACAAGATTCTGACCACTTATAAAATGTGTTCAATGTGCTTCCCATTGTGTTGGATTGTCAATGCAACCCTCTTCTCCCACTCTTCAAACACAGATATCAACACCGCAGGAGAAATGCTAGCACAGGCTTCCAGTATCCGTAGTTTCAGGTGCTGCACATCTCGTATTGTCACAACATAGACAATTGCCTTCAGATGACCCCAAAGATAAAAGTCTAAGGGGGTCAGATCGGGAGCTCTTGGGGGCCATTCAACTGGCCCACGACGACAATCCACTTTCCAGGAAACTGTTCATCTAGGAATGCTCGGACATGACACCCATAATGTGGTGGTGCACCATCTTGCTGGAAAAACTCAGAGAACGTGCCAGCTTCAGTGCATAAAGAGGGAAACACATCATTATGCAGCAATTTCGCATATCCAGTGGCCTTGAGGTTTCCACTGATGAAGAATGGCCCCACTATCTTTGTACCCCATATACCACACCACACCATCAATTTTTGTGTTCCAACAGTCTTGGAGGGATCTATCCAATGTAGGTTAGTGTCAGACCAATAGTGGTGGTTTTGTTTGTTAACTTCACCATTCACATTAAAGTTTGCCTCATCACTGAACAAAATCTTCTGCGTAAACTGAGGGTCCTGTTCCAATTTTTGTTTTGCCCATTCTGCTGCACCTGAAACTGCGGATACTGGAAGCCTGTGCTAGCATTTCTCCTGTGGTATTGCTATCAGTGTGTGAAGAGTAGGAGAAGAGGGTTGCATTGACAATCCAACACAATGGGCAGCACATTGAACACATTTTATAAGTGGTCAGAAACTTGTAAATAACTCATGAAAGAATAAAGTTACGTTAAAACCAAGCTCATCATTGTTTTTCTTGTGAAATTCCCAATAAGTTTGATGTGTCACATGACCCTCTTCCTATTGAAAAAACAAAAGTTGGATTCAAAATATCCGACTTCAAAATGGCCGCCATGGTCACTACCCCTCTTGAAAAGTTTCCCCCCTCACATATACTAATGTGCCACAAACAGGAAGTTAATATCACCAACCACTCCCATTTTATTAAGGTGTATCCATATAAATGGCCCACCCTGTATAAAGTACTCTCTGTACTGTCTCTGTACTGTCTCTGTACTGTCCCTAAGGCTAGGTTCACACTGCAGAATTTCTGGGCAGAATTTCTGCCAGAGATTGAGCCGGCGGTGCTAGGACCGAGGAGACTGCATTGCTGCTCCCATAGACTGCAATGCATTTCTGGGTGGATCTTTTGGGAGATCTGCTCAGAAATGCATTGCCACTCATGGGATGGCAATGTAGTCTGCGCAGTCCTAGTGCCGCCGGCTCGATCTCCAGCAGAAATTCTGCCCAGAAATTCCACAGTGTGAACCTAGCCTAAGACTTCTTTTCTCCAAACTAAATAACCCCAAGCTTGATAACCTGTTTTGATCCTGTAATCCTTCCATACCATTAATGATCTTTGTCAACCCTCCTCTACACCCTCTCCAGTTCAGCGATTTCCTTGAAAAAAGAAAAAGAAAACATATAATATAAGTGTATAAGGGGAAAGCTTAATCAAGACCCAATTGATCTCTCTATATGTGTGCAACTTATATCAACAGCTCAACTCTGCAAGCAACTGCTTCAGTAACCAAAAATACAATGATGCCTTTGGTTGAGGAATATCTGATTATTTCAGCTTGATGTTGCACAAGAAGAATTGGGTAACTATGACAGTCTGGTTAATGGGAATGCAATGCTTAGTGTAAATGGACATTAACGCAGCAAGAACTCAACTAATTGTGACCTTAAGGACTAAGGATTATTTTCCTCATCACACTCTGTCAGCAATAACTTTTTCATTTTTATGTCTAAGTTGCTCTTTTTACCAGTAAATTCAGCATTAAATATTCATGAATATTTCCTATTTTTGCAATGCTATCTAGTCATGTGGGGACATTTACGTTTTACCTAAGGTATGCACAAGCATGCATTATTAATGAATGGCCTGGGGGAGTTTTTTTGAGCCCCTGGCTATCAGTATAAAACAGACAGGACAAACAGTGACTTGATAAAGGGAGCAGGCAGTTGAAAAGTCATGAGATAAGGAAGTACAACACCTTTGAATTCTATGGTTTTATGTATCAAGAAAATATGAATAAACATCTGGTTCTTAGTAGGTCTCAAAATTAAAATACAACCTCAGATGAACAACAACACATAACAGGTTCCACTGCGACATTATTTATTTTACATAAACCAGGCTAAAATGCGGAAGAAGTGTGTGAAAAATGAGTAATTGCTGCTTTACATCAATCTGGGAAGGGTCATAAGGCCATTAAAGTCAATCATTCTACAAAAAGAAATATTGTTTATAGGTGCAAAACATTCAAGGCCAATGGCAATCTTACCAGAAGGAGTCTTATGGGGCAGATGTGCTTTGGGGCCCCTTTATGCACCAGGGCTCTGGTGTGACTGCTTCCTTTGCACCCCCTATAGCCATGCTATTGACAAACCATGGCCGTCACGCCCCCTCCCATAGACTTAAATTGAGGAGGCGTGGCCGTGATGTCACCAGGAGCGTGGCCAACCTCACAGCAACCTCATTTACTTCCGAACGCTGGCCAGTGGAGTACCCCTTTAATGCATATATCTAGAGATGGATGAACTTTTGAAAAATTTGATTTGGCCGATTTGCCGAATTTTCTGAAAAAATTAGTTTCGGCTGAATTTATTCATGGCGACTTGCTTTTAAAATGGCTATTTCTGGCCTACAGAGAGCCTCATTAGGGGTGTAGAGCACTTTGCCTTGTCCTAACACGCATAGGGAGTTTGCTGTGTTAGTGAAATAATACTGTTATTCAGTATGACATGCAGATTACAGGCATTGTTATTAGAATCACTGCTGCAGAGCGTTGATGTGGCAGCAGGGAGACCATATGGTGTCAAAATTTAAGAGAATAAAGATATTTTTTATGTAAGTTTAATTTGAATTTATTTACATTTTTTGAGTACCCTTTCTGGTGAGCATCGAGCTGGCGGTCCTCCGCCAAACAAGATACCACCTGTTCCAGCCCCTGCCTATCAGCGCCCCTCTGACTATGAAAGTGCGAATGTTTCATTTAATCATTTATGGTTCAATGTTATCGCTCCAAGCAGTTCCATTGTATTCTTGTGATAATTCTACAGATAATATGACGTAGACGACCATAGGGCCTCATTCTTGAAAAGATTACATCGATTTTTTTAAATTTAAGATTTATATTAGATCCCCAAGTTTAATGTCCTGGTGTTTACTTTGAACTAATACTGTATGACCACAAAACCCAATCTAACTAAGGAGTCACATGGTGGCACAATGACAGAGGCTAGAGGTGGCAGCAGCATGAGGAGATCATAATCTGGCAGAATGACACAGCCTGGAATTGGCGGCAGCACGAGAAGACCATATAGTGGTAGAACGACCCAGTCTAACAAGACCATAGGGCCTCACAATAGAGAAGATTAAATATATTTTTACAATTTTTTATTGAAGATTTTAGATATATTAAAAATTTTTAAGTTTAATTTAAGCTGCCAACAGCATAAGGAGACCATATGGTGGCACAATGACAAAGTCTGGGGCTGTGGGCAGCATGAGTAGACAATAGGGATTCACAATCCCTAAGATTAAAAGATGAATTTTAAAATTGAAATTGAAGATTTATGGTAGCTAGTGCTACCATAAAATATTTTTAGGTAATGTCCCAGGCCCAGCAGCATGAGTAAACCATATAGTGGCTGAATGGCACAGCCTGGAGCTGGCATCAGCATGAGTAGACAATAGGGTTTCACAATCCCTAAGATTAAAAGATGAATTTTGAAATTGAAGATTTTGAAATAGAAATTTCAGATTACACAACCAGTTTTTAATGTCCCGGGCCCCGGCGTGTGGTTACAAAGAACCAAATCTAACAAGGAGTCACATGGCGGCACAATGACAGAGCCTGGAGGTTGTATCAGTATGAGGAGACATATAGTGGCTGAATGACCACCTGGAGCTTGTGGCAGCATGAGGAGAACATAGAGTGTCTGAATGGAACGGCCTGGAGGTGACTGAAGCATTAGGACACCATATAGTGTCTGAATGTCACAGCCTGGAGTTGGCTGAAGCATGAGCAGACCATATAGTGTCTGCATGGCACAGCCTGGAGTTGGCTGAAGCATGAGGAGACCATGTAGTGGCTTAATGGCACAGCCTGGAGGTGGTGAAGCATGAGCAGACCATGTTGTGGCTGAATGCCACAGCCTGGAGTTGGCTGAAGCATGAAGAGACCTTGTAGTGTCTGAATGGCACAGCCTGGTGGTGGTGCAGCATGAGGAGACCATATAGTGTCTGAATGGCACAGCCAAATCTTGGCTGAAGCATGAGGAGACCATATAGTGTCAGAATGACACATCCTGGAGATGGTGAAGCATGAGCAGACCAAATAGTGTCTGAATGCCACAGCCTGGAGTTAGCTGAAGCATGAAGAGACCATATAGTGTCTGACTGGCACCGCCTGGAGTTTGTGGCAGCATGAGCAGACCATATAGTGGCTGAATGCCACAGCCGGGAGTTGGCTGAATCATGAGGAGACCATATAGTGGCTGAATGCCACAGCCTGTAGTTGGCTGAAGCATGAAGAGACCATATAGTGAATGAATGGAACAGTCTGGAGGTGGTGAAGCATGAGGAGACCATATATTGTCTGATTGGTACAGCCTGGAGGTGGCTGAAGCATGAGGAGACCATATAGTGTCTAAATGGCACAGCCTGGAGGTGGTGAAGCATGAGGAGAACACGCAGTGTCTGAATGGCATAGCCTGGAGATGGCTGAAGCATGAGGAGACCATATGGTGGCTGAATGGCACAGCCTGGAGGTGGTGAAGCATGAGGAGACCACATAGTGTCTGAATGGTACAGCCTGGAGTTGGCTAAAGCATGAGGAGACCATATAGTGGCTGAATGGCACCGCCTGGAGGTGGTGAAGCATGAGGAGACCACAGAGTGTCTGAATGGCACAGCCTGGAGTTGGCTGAAGCATGAGGAGACATATAGTGGCTGAATGGCACAGCCTGGAGATGGTGAAGCATGAGGAGGCCATATAGTGTCTGAATGGCACAGCCTGAAGTTGGCTAAAGCATGAGGAGACCATATAGTGGGTGATTGGCACATCCTGGAGTTTGTGGCAGCATGAGGAGGCAATATAGTGTCTGAATGGCACAGCCTGGAGGTGGCTGAAGCATGAGGAGACCATATAGTGGCTGAATGGCACCACCTGGAGTTGGCTGAAGCATGAGGAGACCATATAGTGGCTGAATGGCACCGCCTGGAGGTGGTGAAGCATGAGGAGACCATATAGTGTCTGAATGGACAGCATGGAGGTGGTGAAGCATGAGGAGACCATATAGTGTCTGAATGGCACAGCCTGGAGGTGGCTGAAGCATGAGGAGACCACATAGTGGCTGAATGGCACCACCTGGAGTTGGCTGAAGCATGAGGAGACCATATAGTGGCTGAATGGCACATCCTGGAGTTGGTGAAGCATGAAGAGACCATATAGCGGCTGAATGGCACAGCCCGGAGGTGGCAGCAGCAGCATCAGGAATCTTGAAAGTGTCCCGGGGATAGAGTGGTGCGGTTGGTGGCAATACCAGTACCCGGTGATGAAGGTGGGTGAAAAAGGTCTGATGCGGAGGAATGTTTGTAACTGGGGAGCAGCACCTTAAATCTGTTTGACACTATCCATATTTGTGAAGTGTTTGTGTGGCACCATGGTCAATCAACTCTGATGCTTCAGGCATTGCTGGGCGGAAATCCTCGCTGATCCATGCCTGATTCATCCTCACAAAGGTCAGTCTCTCCACATTTTTCGTGGACAGATCAGCTCTCCTTGGGGTGACTATGGCCCCCGCCACACTAAACACCCACTCTGATGGCACACTACTAGCCTGGCAGTACAACTTTTCCAGGGCAAACTCTGCTTGCTATACTACCAACAAAGTGATAGCTACAGTGATATAACCACAATCGGTTTACTTAACCAGTCATCAAAAACAAACAAAACCAATTGTGTAAAATCTTCAAGTTTATTGAACATATATCAAAAATACATACATTTAAAATTAGATAAAGTAGTAAAATAAAGGCACTGAGAGTGACAAAAACAGATGACTGGAGATGGTAAGGGTGGCACAGCAATACATGGATCGTGGGGGAAAAAGGATGAGTACACCTAGATTGACTCTCAGAATTCAAGCAAACACAGGTTACATATTAAAAAGTGATAATACCATGGGAATACCAGAGAGAGGAGATCATAACCAAAGGAACATCATATGGACTAGCAGCTGTACTAGAACAGAAAAAAACAGCTGAAAGATATAAGACTATCCACCATGCAAGTTACCACCCACCAGCTTCAACCCCAACGTACGTTTCTCGTTGTGCTTCATCAGGGGGCATGTCTAATCCTCCTACCAGATGGGTATGAGTATCCAGTACCAGCCAATCAGGATGCCACTTGTATCACAGCCATACACATTCCTTCAATCACAATAAAGATAACTCAAAGAACAGGTAATAATGGTAACCAGGTGTAACCCTACCTAAACATGTGCCCGATGTCGGCATGTGATGCGCATTAGTGCGTCCGTCGCTGCGGATATGACTGGGTTATTGCTCAAGTGTCAGAACTACGCTGCGCTGTAAAGGGGCGAGGAGCGCTCCAGCCGTCATCAGGCTGAGTCACATGATTAAGAGAGGTCATGTGACTGGGCGTCAGCTCCGTCAGAAAGCAGGGCGGGGCAGTGTCTGCTCAGTCCTGATTGCTGAAGGGGAAAGGATTGCTGGCCCTCACGATGGGAGGGGCTACCATAGTGAGACTATGTTATCATGTAAAGAGGGACTACGATGTTACAGAGGCCTCCTGGGTGTAACTCATAGCAACCACGGACAAAAGGGGACATAACATGACAAACCCAAAACATAAAACACAGACACATATACGGATATAACACCCAGTGACAACAAAAGTGCAAAAAATTTAGTCT
Organism: Hyla sarda; assembly: GCF_029499605.1. Lineage (NCBI taxonomy): Eukaryota > Metazoa > Chordata > Amphibia > Anura > Hylidae > Hyla > Hyla sarda. Next base: position 199,465,382 of record NC_079191.1, on the reverse strand, counting down.
GCCTCCAGTAAGTCAAGTCAGTCATAGTCCTCTATTGTCAAGTCAGAGTGGCCTGCACTAAACTGTCCAAAACCACTACAAGTCCCAGCAAGCCCTTAACTCCTTGGGGACGGAGCCCATTATAACCCTAAGGACGGGAGCATTTTTTGCAATTCTGACCACTGTCACTTTAAACATTAATAACTCTGGGATGCTTTTACTTTTCATTCTGATTCCGAGATTGTTTTTTTCGTGACATATTCTACTTTATGTTAGTGGTAAATTTTTGTCGATACTTGCATCATTTCTTGGTGAAAAATTCCAAAACTTGATTAAAAAATTTAAAATTTAGCATTTTTCTAACTTTGAAGCTCTCTGCTTGTAAGGAAAACAGACATTCCAAATAAATTATATATTGATTCACATATACAATATGTCTACTTTATGTTTGCATCATAAAGTTGACATGTTTTTACTTTTGGAAGACATCAGAGGCTTCAAAGTTCAGAAGCAATTTTCCAATTTTTCACAAAATTTTCAAAATCTGAATTTTTCAGGGACCAGTTCAGATTTGAAGTGGATTTGAAGGGCCTTCATATTAGAAATACCCAATAAATTACCCCATTATAAAAACTGCACCCCTCAAAGTATTCAAAATGACATTCAGTAAGTTTGTTAACCCTTTAGGTGTTTTATAGGAATAGCAGCAAAGTGAAGGAGAAAATTCTAAATCTTCATTTTTTACACTCGCATGTTCTTGTAGTCCCAGTTTTTGAAATTTTACAAAGGGTAATTGGAGAAAAAGCCCCACAAAATTTGTAACCCAATTTCTCTCGAGTATGGAAATACCTCATATGTGTATGTCAAGTGTTCGGCGGGCGCAGTAGAGGGCTCAGAAGGGAAGGAGCGACAATGGGATTTTGGAGAGTGAATTTTGCTGAAATGGTTTTTGGAGGCATGTAACATTTAGGAAGCCCCTATGGTGCCAGAACAGCAAAAAAAAAACAAAAAAAAAAAAAAACACATGGCACACTATTTTGGAAACTACACCCCTCAAGGCACGTAACAAGGGGTCCGGCGAGCCTTAACACCCCACAGGTGTTTGACGACTTTTTGTTAAATTCGGATGTGTAAATGAAAAAACATTTTTTTCACTAAAGTGCAGTTTTTCCCCCCAAATTTACAATTTCTACAAAGGCAATCTCTCCCGAGTACGGAGATACCCCATATGTGGCCCTAAACTGTTGCCTTGAAATACGACAGGGCTCTGAAGTGAGAGAGCGTCATGCGCAGTCTATGGCTGTCCGGCAACACTGGGAGTTGTGGTTTTGCAACAGCTGGAGGCGCCGTTTAGGAAACACTGCCGTATGAGAAGTTTTTATTGGGGGGGGGGGGCGGGCGACGTGTAAGGGGGTGTATATGTAGTGTTTTACTTTTTATTATTTGTTAGTGTAGTGTTTTTAGGGTACATTCAGACAGGCAGGGGTTCACAGTAAGTTTCCTTGAAGGAAATCCACTGAAAACCCGCCCGTGTGAATGTACCCTGTACATTCACATGGGGGGGGGGGGGCAAACCTTCAGCTGTGGCAAAATGACAACTACTGACCGTACATGCTGGGAGTTGTAGTTTTACAACAGCTGTAGGCACACTGGTGGGGAACCGCTGAGTTAGAAAACAGACTCTAGCTCAGTGATTCCAACCCATGTGCCTCCAGCTGTTGCAAGACTACAACTCCCAGCATGTACGGTATGTCAGTGCACTCTGGGAGTTGTAGTTTTGCAACAGGTGGAGGCACACGGGTTGGAATCACTGAGTTAGGAAACAGACTCTCGCTCAGTGTTTCCCAACCAGTGTGCCTACAGCTGTTGCAAAACTACAATTCCCAGCACGGCCAGACAGTCAGGGATGCTGGGCATGTGGTTCTGCAATATCTGGCCCTTCAGATGTTGCAGAACTACAACTCCCAGCATGCCTGGACAGTCTGGGCATGCTAGGAGTTGTAGTTATGCAACAACTGGGGAAGAACAGTGGCCTCCAAACTGTAGCTCTCCAGATGTTGCAAAACTACAACTCCAAGCATGCCCAGACTATCCAGGCATGCTGGGAGTTGTAGTTCTGCAACATCTGAAGGGCCAGATATAGCAGAACTACACGCCCAGCATCCCTGACTGTCTGGGCATGCTGGGAGTTGTAGTTTTGCAACATCTGGAGGGCTACAGTTTAGAGACCACCATATAGTGGTCTCCAAACTGTGCCACTTCAGATGTTGCAAAACTACAACTCCCAGCATGCCCAGACAGTCAGTGCATGCTGAAAGTTGTAGTTTTGCAACATCTGGAGGACCACAGTTTAGAGACCACTACACAGTGGTCTCCAACTGTGACCCTCCAGATGTTGCAAAACTACAACTCCCAGCATGCCCAGACAGCCTTTGGCTGTGTGGGCATGCTGGGAGTTGTAGTTTTGCCGCTTTTAGAAGGCCACAGTGAAGATAAATGATCACGATCTTCACTGCAGCCTTCTCAGCCGCACTTTCCGGCTGCCGCTCCTCCTGCTTGCGCCGCTGCTCCGGGATGCAGCCTCCGCCGCCTCTAAAGGTCCGGGCCATGCTACCCCCTCTCCGCCCGTGTTCCCCCGCTCTGGCCACCGATCGGAAGTCGGTACAGGGCTGGGGAACTCTAACCCCCCCGCCCCCCTCCTGCCATTGGTGGTCAGCCTAACCGACCAATGGCAGGGGATAGGAGCAGGGGCGGATCCAGAGTGGAGTCTCGGGAGGGGCACTATTAGAGTATTTTGTGTTGGCGGACAGAAAACAAGGTGTTGCTTACGGAACTTACAATATTATTAAATGTATCATACAGTCCTGACCTTGTTTAAGACTCTAAGGCCATGTTCACTTGTCAGAATAATAATCAAATATACCAATTGCCACAGAATGGGAAAGTGCTAAAGAGGTTTTTACCATTTAAAACTACAGCTCCCAGTATGACCTAAGCAGTGGTGAGGGGATGCTGGGAGTTGTTGTTTCACCCATCATTACTGCAGAACTTACAAGTGACTCCAGCTCTGATGGGACACACACAGGAGGATACACAATGATATCAGTGACTACAGGTGACGTCTTCTCTATAGTCTTTCCTTATCTAATTCAGATGTACATACCGCCAGGAATTGTTCCAGCTATATTTTCTCTCAGCAGAACTTGACGCCCAGATGGTTTTTATGTCAGCGGATTCTGATCCTCTATATGAAAACAATAATTATTATAATACTGCTAAACACTGTATTCTTCTAATACAATACCGCCACACACCCTCTGAATATAATTCTGACACACTGTACCCCCTGAATATACAACACACTGTGCCCTCTGAATATAATACCACCACACACCGTACCCTCTGTATATAATACTATCACACACTGCACCCTCTGAATATAATACTACCACACACTGTGTTCTCTAAATTTAATGCTACCACACACTGCACTCTCTGAATATAACTTGCTGTGCATTACACCCTCTGAATAAAATACCCAAATGTTTTGTGGCCCATAAAAAACGTACCACCCCAGAAATTCCTCATCATATACACTATACTTCTGAAATGCAGGACACTCTGTGCCTTCACATATAGTAATAATGCCCCATCTTGTGCCCCTACATTTACTAATTATGACCCATCCTGTTCCCCCCACATAATAATGCCCTGTGCCCTGTGCCCCTAACATATATTGCCCCCTGTGCTGTGCCCTTCACATATAATGCCCCCGTTCTTTGCCCCTCACATATAATGCCCCCATCATGCGCCCCTCACATATAATGCCCCGTGCTGTGCCCTTCACATTTAATGCCCCTGTTCTTTGCCCCTCATATAGAATGCCCCCATCATGCGCCCTCACATATAATGCCCCGTGCTGTGCCCTTCACATGTAATGCCCCCGTTTTTTGCCCCTCACATATAATGCCCCCATCATGCGCCCCTCACATATAATGCCCCCTGTGCTGTGCCCCTCACATATAATGCCCCCATCATGTCCCCTCAGGGGGCATTATATGTGAGGGGGACAGCACAGGGGGCATTTTATGTTTGGGGCACATGAAAGGAGCATTATTTGTGAGGGGCACAGCACAGGGGGCATTTTATGTGAGGGGTGCATGATGGGGGCATTATATGTGAGGGGTGCGTGATGGGGGCATTATATGTGAGGGGTGCATTATGAGGCATTATATGTGATGGGCACAGCACAGGGGGCATTATATGTGAGGGGCACAGCACAGGGGGCATTATATGTGTGGAGCACAGCACAGGGGGCATTATATGAAATAATGCCTCCTGTGCCCCTCACATATAATGCCCCCTGTGCTGTGCCCCTCACATATAATGCCCCCTGTGCCCCACACATATAATTTATATGTGTGGGGCACAGCACAGGGGGCATTATATGTTAGGGGCACAGCACAGGGGGCATTATATGTGTGGGGCAAAGCACGGGGCATTATATGTGAGGGGCATAGCACAGGTGGCATTATATGTGTGGAGCACAGCACAGGGGGCATTATATGAAATAATGCCTCCTGTGCTGTGCCCCTCACATATAATGGCCCCTGTGCTGTGCCCCTCACATATAATGCCCCCTGTCTGTGCCCCACACATATAATTTATATGTGTGGGGCACAAGGGGCATTATATGTGAGGGGCACAGCACAGGGGGCATTATATGTGTGGGACACAGCACAGGGGGAATTATATGTGAGGGGCACAGCACAGGGGGCATTATATGTGTGGGACACAGCACAGGGGGCATTATATGTGTGGAGCACAGCACAGGGGGCATTATATGTGAGGGGCACAGCACAGGGGGCATTATTTCATATAATGCCCCCTGTGCTGTGCTCCACACATATAATGCCACCTGTGCTGTGCCCCTCACATATAATGCCCCGTGCTTTGCCCCACAATATAATGCCCCCTGTGCTGTGCCCCTCACATATAATGCCCCTGTGCTGTGCCCCACACATATAAATTATATGTGTGGGGCACAGGGGGCATTATATGTGAGGGGCACAGCACAGGGGGCATTATATGTGTGGGACACAGCACAGGGGGCATTATATGTGAGGGGCACAGCACAGGGGGGCCCCCTGCCATGTGCTCTTCCCATATAATGCCCCCTGTGCTTTGCCCTACACATTTAATATTCCCTTTTTCCAAGTTTTTAAATCCCCCTACCCCTCCTCCTGTATATAGTTTCCCCAAATCCCCTGGGCCCTGAGCATACTCTTCAGTACTCACAGTATGCGGGCTGCGGGGACAGGATCTCCTGGCGCCGGCGCGATGATGTGACGTCATCGCGCCGGCCTCTAGTGGATCGCGTCCCCGCAGCTCACACACTGTGTAATCACATCGTGTGACAGGTTAGTGAATGGTGGAGCTGGAGCTTACAGCAATCTCAGGGGGGGCAATTGCCCCGTTGCCCCCCCCCCCCTGGATCCGCCACTGGATAGGAGGGGGTGGCAACACTGCCACCTCGCTCCTATCCTTTAGGCTGGTCGGAGCTGGCTCTGACAGCTCCGATCAGTCTTGTTTTCCGGGAGATCGGGTCACCAGTGACCTGATTTGCCCAGATCGCGGCAAATTGCAGGTCTGAATTGAGCTGGGATTTGCTGCGATCGCCGATATGGGGGGGGGTCTCATGACCCCTCTACGCATCGCCACGGGATGCCTGCTGATAGATATCAGCAGTCATCCCGGTCCGATCACCGCCCGGCGAGTGGCAGTGATCGGAAAGGCCGAGGGCGTATGGATACGCCCTCCGTCCTTAAGTGACGGGATGCGAGGGTGTATGCATACACCCTCCGTCCCCAAGGAGTTAAAGGGGTACTCAGGTGGAAAACTTTTTTTTCTTAAATGAGCTGGTGCCGGAAAGTTAAACAGATTTGTAAATTACTTCTATTTGAAAAAAAAAATGATCCTTTCAGTACTTATTAGCAGCTGTATGCTACAGAGGAAATTTGTTTATTTTTGAATTTATTTTTGTCTTGTCCTCAGCGCTCTCTGCTGACACTGTCCATGTCAGGAATTTACCAGAGCAGCATAGTTTTCCTATGGGGATTTTCTCTTGCTCTGGACAGTTCCTTATATGGACATCAGGTGTCAGCAGAGAGCACTGTGGACAAGACAAAAAAGAAATGAAAAAAGAAAACAATTTCCTCTGTAGCATACAGCCGCTAATAGGTACTGGAAGGACAAATATTTTTTAATAGAAGTCATTTACAAATCTGTTTAACTTTCTGGCACCAGTTGATTTAACCTCTTCAGGACGCATCCGCAGTTCTTAAGGACGCAGGGCGTACAGGTATGTCTGTGGGAATTCCGTTCCCCGCCGCTCGCTGGACGGGGACCGGACCGGGGTGACTGCTGATATCTATCAGCAGGCACCCCATGCAAACCCCTGTCAAAGATCGCCGCAAATCGCCGATCAATTCAGACGGGCAATTTTCAGCTATTCCGGGTCAATTGGGTCTCATTCGCCCTTACCCCAGCAGGAGTGAGATTGCACGGGTGCCGCCTCACGATCACGTGATTGATCGTTCGGAACGACCCTGCTGGGCGGGGATCGGGACGGCGATCATGGCGGCGATCGGGGCCGGCGGGGGTCTCCTCCCTTGGACTGGTCCGGCGGGGGTCCCCTCTGGTGCGGTGGCAGCGACAGGAGCAGCAGGATCGGTGGAAGTAGCGGCGATGGTCCCGGCGGCAGGAAACAGCAGGAGGTGAGGCCTGAACAACTCTCGGCATGCAAAGCCAAAGTGCATGCTGGGAGTTGTAGTTTTGCAACAGATGGAGTTCCAACTACAACTTCCAGCATGCCCTTTGGTAGTCTGTGCATGCTGGGGATTGTAGTTATGCAACAGCTGGAGGCACATTTTTTCTATGAAAATGTGTGCATCCAGCTGTTGCCTAACTACAACTCCCAACATGCACAGACTACCAAAGGGCATGCTGTGAGTTGTAGCAGTGTGCCTCCAGCTGTTGCAAAACTACAACTCTCATCATGCCCATCGACTGTCAATGCATGCTGATTGTTGCGGTTTTGCAACAACTGGAGACACATTGGTTGTGAAACCGAGTTTGCTACATAACTCAGTGTTTTGCAATCAGTGTGCCTCCAGCTGTTGCAAAAATACAACTCCCAGGATGCACTGAGAGACTGTACATGCTGGGAGTTCTAGTTTTGCAACAGCTGGAGGCACACTAAATGCAAAACACTGAGTTAAGTAACAAACTCTCAGTGTTTCGCAATCAATGTGCCTCCAGCTGTTGCATAACTACAACTCCCAGCATGTATGGTCTGTCAGTACATGCTGGGATTCCATGCTGCTTTTCCTGTGAAACACCTAAAGGGTTAACACACTTTCTGAATGTCATTTTGAATACTTTGGGGGGCTGCAGTTTTTATAATGGGGTCATTTATGGGGTACTTCTAATATGAAGACCCCTCAAATTCACTGAAAAACTGGTCCCTGAAAAATTCCGATTTTTAAAATTTTGTGAAAAATTGGAAAATCACTGCTGAACTTTGAAGCCCTCTGATGTCTTCCAAAAGTAAAAACATGTCAACTTCATGATGCCAACATAAAGTAGACATATTGTTTATGTGAATCAATATATAATTTATTTGGAATACCCATTTTCCTTACAGGGAGGGAGTTTCTAAGTTCGAAAAATTCTAAATTTACAAGTTTTTCATGACATTTTGGGATTTTTCACCAAAAAAGGATGCAAGTAACGACAACATTTTACCACTATGTTAAAGTAGAATATGATCTCAGAATCAGAATAATCGGTAAAAGCATCCCAGAGTTATTAATGCATAAAGTGACCGTGGTCAGATGTGCAAAAAAGGGCTCAGTCCTTTTTTGCACCAGAGTACCAGAGTAGCTCTTTAAGGTCTCTGAAGTCACTGGTCACCTCCATGGGCCTGGCTACACTGTATAGACTGTACCATCTGTCACTCAGTAAAGCTACCATTGTCCGTAACTTGGTGTCGGAGTCATTATTGCCCCCGTGCCTAGCCCAGGATCCAGCAGTATACCTTCGGGTGGTATTGAGGATAAACTACGCCCTGGCATCACGAATACAAGGGGTTAATGCCATCTTCCCCTAGGGTAATTCCATCTGCCCTACATCTCACACCCCATACCACACCAATAAATGGAGAAGAATGTCTTCACTTTGGCATTGAACATAGAAGCCTTGAAATCCAATTCTGTCATTCCTCATTCTGTGAGATCTGCTGAAAAACTGGATTTAGGGACGATTCCTCTGGAACTGAGTATCCTTGGCTTAGATGGGCAGCCACAATGTTCAGACATCTAAAAATGTGGTCTGTGGATAGAAAGGTATGGTTCTTCTCTGTCTAATTCAAGATCAATATCATTCCCATGAGCTGAACTTCATTTCTCGTGCCTCTTTGCTTTTTTATATCGGTCATGTTATCTGATTTTATCTGGATGGCATGGCCCCTGATCTGAGGAGCAAAATGTATTATAGCCTGATAAATGTCTCTGAGTGCTTTTAAGTTAGAAAATATTAGTTTTTCCTAAGCACTCCATCTGCCTAGAACTGGTATCTGTTCCAGATAGGCTCCCTTTTCTAGGAGTGTCCAGTGGGGCTCCACTATTGATTTGCCATCTCTAAGCTGACTCCACCACTCTAAGAGACACGGAGCACTATGTGGTGTCCCAGTACCGCATTCTATACGGTACTTGTTTATTTATGGGTCCCCATAGCCAGAGTCCCTACGACGTAGGGATTCCTATTAATCCAGTCTACCCCTAGTCGCCTCTATTCTAGTATATAATTAGTAATTTATGCATAGGTTAATGTAAATAGCATAATATATGTAAACAAATGGTTAATTACTTGTTTCTGTGGCGTTGCAGGGTCTTCGGGTCATGTGATGCGTTTCAAGCCTCACTCTGGATGCGTTCCAGGCCTCACTTTGGTATTTCTAGCCTCGTTTTGGTATTATTATGTGTATGGGAAGTCAGATGATCACCCAGAAGCCTGTGTGACGGTGAGTGACAGCTGACCTTGGACCTATTAAATTAGGCTCTGCCCCCTGTCCATATAAGGGACGCGACAGCCATTTTTGTTCTCTTGCTCCTGTTCTTTTGATGAGAGAAGACCTGTACAGCAGTAATCGCAGTGAGTTAGGCCTGAGCCTTGCGGCAACGGCTGAACAATTATAGTTATAGAGTGTATCAATCCCCAAACACTCTGCGGGACTACCGGACCTAATCTACCCCTAAATCCGGACGGATCCACGCACCAATTACCTTGATTCTATTAACCTGCAAAAGACGCAAGGTCCACAGCAACTGTCAGTCATCGAAGTCTATACAAGTGTATTACAGAGACTGTTACTGTATTCTGAATGTACCGCAAGTTCAAGAGTAAAGTTTACTTCAGTTCAAGTTTAACTCCAGTGTGGACCTTCAGTATTTATCTGCATACACCTGTCGTTTCTGGGAAGGGCGGCGATAGGCCAAAGCTATACCTCAATAATACCAGCCCTCACCCTGGCATCACGAGTGACAGGGTTAATATTAACCCCTCCTATATCGTTACCATACCACCACTACCATACACCCCCCAAGGGCTACCACAACTTCTTCTTTAGACCTGCAGGTGTCTGATCACACTTAGCTAGAACCTTTTCCTGGAGAAGAAAGACAAAGATGCCATAGAACCCAACAAACTGTCTCCACGGCTGCTGACATTAGGTCCAGAACTTCCATCAGGGATCATAGCTATGTACACCAAGGTACCAACAGGAATCAGATGTAAATAGATCTGTTATAGTTTCTGCCAACTCCACCTCTATTAACCAGTCATCTAAATAGGGAACTATGGCTAGACCCTGTAGCCTAAGAGCGGTTGCCACTGTCAACACCACTTTTGTGATTGTGTTTGGAGATGAAGAAATCCCAAAGGGAAGTGCAGTGAACTGAAGATGTTTTAATGCTTCCTTAAATTGTTCTTCTAAACTTAAAGGAGTTCTGCAATATTAGACACTTATCCCCTATCACGGGGGTCCGAATGCTGGGACCCCCCACGACCTCCTGTCTGGGGCCTCGGCTCTGTGGAGGCTCTCCCGTGCAGGAGAATGCCGTGGCCAACACGCCCCCTCCATGTATCTCTATGGGAGAGGTGGAGATGCAGCGTTTGTGTATCCCCACCTTTCCCATAAAGCTGTACGGAGGGGGTGTTGTAGGAGATAGAAGCATTCAATAAAAACATGCATACTTTTAAAATGACACCCTATGGATGACATATTATGGTATGCCTATACATCATACTATTTATTTATTCTTTTATTCAGTAGAAACAAGTCATTAATCTACAATTATTTAAAGGTAGCTAATACTAGCTTCAATAGGTTTTTATGAATAAGACTTTGCTTTATTTTTCCTGCAATTATAAACTCTCAAAAGAAGAATAAAAGGAGAAAACAGTTATATATTTCAACTTTTTTGCAGAAGTAGAAAATTGCAGAGATAATTTGCAAGTTACCAAACTATTGAGACCACCAGATGGCAATGTTCTCTTGAGAATCACTAAATGGTTTTATTTTCTGTAATACAACCGAAAGCATTTGCTCTTGTCCTCATAGGATATGAAGGGCTGATTAAATTGAAACAACTACTTTCTAAAAAATGCTGATTTGCAGGCATTAATAAATAAGCAGTTCATGTTTCCTTCCCAAGCCACGGCCAAGCTGAAAACAATGACAACTGGAAACATGCTATTTGCAAGATGAACCCAGACGAAAAATTAACACGGACCATTTGTCAGTAGAAAACATACTTGCTAGAAATGCATTTGGGAATGAGGACTTCACACATCCAGTACATACCCATGTTTATATCCTACTGTAAGTTGGTCTGTATTATAGTGGAAACTGAAAGTGTATGTATATGCCATAGAATGCCGCCTCTTGGGAAAATGACCAGAATGAACTGTCACGATTCGGCAGGCTGGAGGTGGATCCTCTGTGCCAGAGAGGGATTGGAGTGGACCGTGTCGGTGGACCGGTTTTAAGTTGCTACAGGTATTCACCACAGCCCGCCGCAAAGCGGGATGGTCTTGCAGCGGCGGTAGCAACCAGGTCGTATCCACTGGCAATGGCTCAACCTCTCTGACTGCTGAGATAGGCGCGGTACAAGGGAGTAGACAAGAGCAAGGTCAGACGTAGCAGAAGGTCGGGGCAGGCGGCAAGGTTCGTAGTCAATGGTAATAGCAGGAGGTCAGGAACACAGTAAAGGTAAACACAGAAGAAGCTTTCTCTAGGCACTAAGGCAACAAGATCTGGCAAGGAAGTGCAGGGGAAGTGAGTTAATATAGCCAGGGAGCAGGTGGAAACTAATTAGGGTGATTGGGCCAGGCACCAATCATTGGTGCACTGGCCCTTTAAAGCTCAGAGAGCTGGCGCGCACGCGCCCTAGAGAGCGGAGCCGCGCGCGCCAGAGCATGACAGCCGGGCAGGTGAGTGACTTGGGATGCGATTCGCGAGCGGGCGCGTCCCGCTATGCGAATCGCATCCCAGCCGGCAATGTCAGTGCAGCGCTCCCAGTCAGCGGGTCTGACCGGGGCGCTGCAGGGAGAGAAACGCCGCGAGCGCTCCGGGGAGGAGCAGGGACCCAGAGCGCTCGGCGTAACATGAACATCCTTTAGATAATGCCACTTGGAGGACAAATTTAACATTCGAAATATAATTTATATTAGAGTTGTAATAAATATTTTACATTTCTCTTATGATGTAACTAAAAACATATCTCATGGAGAAGAGAGTGTCACATGTGACACCAAAGCCTACCATGTGCAACTTCGGAGTGTGATCAGATGGAATCTGCCTATCCAGAGGGAATATTCTCATTCCCCAGGACGTGAACAACTGAAGGGAATCTGTCAGCAGCATCTCCCGCACTAACCTCTTTATACTTATTAATAGTGCGGGTAATACTGAAACTAATACAGGTTACCTTTTCTAATTCTGTTACACCATTCTGTAGTAAATAGATAAATCCAAATATGCAAAGGCTGGTCTTGGGGCATTTCAGCTGTCCCATTCAGGCTGCAAATTTTCCACTGCAAAATTTCCTCTGCATATTAGATTCTTCAAAAACATTGAACCTTCCACAAGGAATCTGCAAAGCTGCAAATAATCTGCTGCCAGATTGACATGAAGGAATCCGAGTGGAAGCACAGAAATGCCATGTGAACATAGCCTAAATCTACAGAGCTTGTCTCCGACACCCAGATCAAACAGCCAGCTTCTCCCAGCTCTATTTAAATGGGCACTGCTATTAAATTTTTTTTTTGCTATTGCACTCCTTATGGTAAATAAGAAATCTTTGTAATGTACTTTGTTTAAAAAAAAAAAAAAAAAAGAAGTTTTCTATGTTTTATTTGTGTTTAAAAAAGCTGCCACTAGGTGTCGCTCTACTTGTCAAGAGCACATTTCCCTCTATCTCTTGCACAGACTTTGGACTCCTGCTGGCCTGGCAAAAGTCCAAAATTAGGAAATGCTGAGGGGGGAGGGGGGTGTGTGTGTGTGCAACCTTAGCCAATCATAGCTCATCTCACACTGAACTGCTCTGGACTGTGTGGGGCAGAGTGAGGGAGGAAGTTCTCCCCTGTATGGCTTCATATGATGTCACACCTGCTGGGTAACGCCACTTCCCAGTCTATGAATCCTACTGAGACTGAGCAGAAAATACAGAGCAATATCAAGGTAGAAAACTAAAAATCAACAAAAAATAAAGGCAGGGGGTGGTTTATCATCATGTAGGCAGTGAACTGGGAAGATTATAAAATTTTACAAGATCATGAGAGGTACACTTTACCGATTGGTGGGAGTCTCAGCACCGACACCCCAACTGATCAAAACTTTTGATATGTCTGTGTGAAAGTTATGTTTAAACAGTTTTTTTTAATTACCATATTTAAGTTAGTCTTCTGGAGGCATAATGCATCTGGGGTGTGTGAACTGTGTTGGGGTGGAATTTATGCTCAATTTACAACCTGATTGAAAGATTAGAGCACAATTAAATGAACGGACATAGATAAACCTCCTGGAACTGCATTTAAGTCAGTCCCAGTTTAAGGGGAAGCAAGTACTCAGTTCCTGCACAGTTATGGGTCTCAGTCCCCATAAGACCAAGTATATAAAACATTAAATAATTACACCTTTATTCAGAGCATTTTAAAAGCTTGGTGTATACATGGTGCACAAAGTTAGCAGATGCATTTTAAACCATAGAGGTTCTTACTCACTGATTCGGTGTTGACTTTGTTCACCATGCCTGTACCATGCTTGGGTTTGAATATAAAGAAGTGATACATTTTAATGGGCACCAGTCTTTCTGTACATTTATATCATGTAGCTGTTAAAGCAACCAGGAGCCCAGGTGCCTTGTAGCCAAACAAGCCAAGTCAATTGAATGCTTTGATCCAAATCATTACTACACATTGTGCACCATATGAACTGTATGGCAAATGTTTTCAGTAGAGACCAGAATAGCTTTAAGTAGTAGTCTCATGATCCGCAGGATAGGGCATACGTTTTAGATTGCGCTGGGGTTCGAACACCTGCGGGGGAAAGCCGTTCGGCTATCTTCCTCTCTCCTATGGAGATACATGGAGAGGGCATGGCAGCCCCTGCTTCAGGTGGAGGTCATGATGTGCCGCTCCACGTGACAGCCGGGGCTCTATACAGGAGATCTCGGGGGACCCCAGCGCTCGGACCCCTCCCAATCTAAAACTTAGCCCCATATTCTGCAGATAATGATACTACTTAAAGCTTTTTTGGTCTCTAATCACGATCTAAACCTTATATAAAACATATAAGTTTTATCCCATGAGATATCTCCTTTAAAGGGGTACTTCCGTGGAATTTTTTTTTTTAAATCAACTGGTGCCAGAAAGTTAAACAGATTTGTAAATTACTTCTATTAAAAAATCTTAATCCTTCCAGTACTTTTTAGGGGCTGTATACTACTGAGGAAATGCTTTTGTTTTTTAGATTTCTCTTCTGTCACGACCACAGGGCTCTCTGCTGACCTCTGCTGTCCATTTTAGGAACTGTCCAGAGCAGGAGAAAATCCCCATAGCAAACTTATGCTGCTCTGGACAGTTCCTAAAATGGACAGCAGAGGTCAGCAAAGAGCACTGTGGTTGTGACAGAAGAGAAATCCAAAAACCAAAAGCATTTCCTCTGTAGTATACAGCCCCTAAAAAGTACTGCAAGGATTAAGATTTTTTAATAGATGTAACTTACAAATCTGAATTCGGGTAGAAAAACAGACATGGTGCACATCTACAATCTTTTATAATGATCTGATTGCTTCTCAGCATAATATCAAAAACTAACAGGTTGTTAGTATACATTTTTGATCAAAAAGTACGAGCCCACTCGCCACGTCAAGGCCACCTATTTAGAGTGGGTCCCTAACGTCCCTAGCATAAAATGGCGCAGCACCGGGCGGCGACCACCACCGCCACGACACCAATGCCCACAGGGCATTTCCTGAAGCGAAACGCATTGCATCTTGGGAAATAAATTATCTCGATTTTATCTGATCTCCATTCCTTTTGTATCCTGCACCACGTGGAGCCGGCATTCTCCTTGAAGCCAGACCGATTGAATACCGTCAACCAGAGGGCTGGGGTAGTTTAGGGGTCACTGCTTCTCACTGACAAGTTCTCATCAAAACTAGGCATAGATGTGCTGAAAAGGAAATCTGACAGCTGGTTTTAACCCAATACTAAGGGTTATAGTGTGGGAGAACCTCTCTTCAAAGTTCCTGAATTATTGCCCCTGTTGTTTATATGTCAATTTTGCCCTGTACACAATGGAGGTGGGAGCTGGCTTTCTAAGCTCCCCTGCCTCTGTCCCTTCTGCTACCAAATTCCCTGTCAATTTGTGAACATGCATATTATTTTTACTCTCATGTCCTCATTATATAAAAATGTATTCCCACATAAGCACCACACTGGTAGCAGACCCCAGGAGCTGCTGCATTCACGGCATACGTTAAGGGTACATTCTCACGTACAGGATCTGCTGCATATTTTTTCTGCATATTTTCTGCAGCTGATTTTGCTACCCATTGAAGTTAAAGGGGTTATTCGTTGCCCTAATTTTCGGAGCTTTGCTCACAGCGTCCGGAAGTTCATTACTCCAAACGCTGTGTGCAGGCTTCCATGTTCGCGGCCCCTCGCCCGCCCCCTCGTGACGTCTCGCCCACCCCCTCGTGATGTCACGCCCGCCCCCTCTACCAAAGTCTATGGAAGGGGGCGTGACAGCGGTCGCACCCCCTTCCCATAAACTTTCATTGAGGGGGCGGGCGTGACATCACAAGGGGACGGGCAAGACGTCGCTAGGGGCCGGGTGTGACGTCACGCCCAGCGGCTGCGAACATGGAAGCCCGCACACAGCGTTTGGAGTAATGAACTTCCGGACGCTGTGAACGGAGCTCCGAAAGTCAGGGCAGCGCACAACCCCTTTAATGGGTAGCAAACTCAGCTGCACAAAATATGCAGCAAAAATATGCAGCAGATCTTGTACGTGTGAACGTACCCTTAGGGGCTAGTAACACATACAGTACCCTGCACATATTTCATGCACCAGATTTGAAGCTGTATTCAGTCATTCAGTTCACATTGAAATCTGCAGCATAAAATCCTGTGCATAAAATCCTGCACATCAAATATGCGCAGGATACGGTGTGAACACAGGATATAAGTGTGAAAAAAAAATATTTTTACATCCAATATATCAGTAGTTATATTATGTTAAGAGTACGTTCATATGTATAGATTTCCTGTAGATTTGTTGCATATTTTTTTGTGGTTGAGCTACAAGTTTGCAGCTGATTTTGACTTCTGTAATGTCTTCAACAGGGAAGTCAAAATAAGCAGCAAATCTGCAAATGTAAACATACCCCCAAAGTTGCACTGATTTTCAGTTTGCAATCTCCATTCTGCTCTTTTCAGGCAACCTGGTATATGCAAACTGCTCTTAGTTTTAGATTTGGCCCAATAAACTGCTTTCCCTGCTGCCCTATAAAAAATAAAAAAATAAAAAAGCTTGAGGAGTACCTGTCATGATTTTGATACATTTGTGAATCCTCCCAGTTCAGTGCCCCCATCATGATAAACCACCCCTTGCCTTTATTTTTATCATTTAATTTTTTACCTTGATATTGTGTTGTATATTCTGCTCAGTCTCAGTCAGCTCCACAGACTGGGTAGGGGCGTTCCCCAGCAGGTGTGACATTATCTGAAGCCATACAGGGGAGAACTTCCTCCCTCACTCTGCTACACACAGCCCAGAAGAGTTCAGTGTGTGAACTGCTGTGATTGGCTGAGACCACACCCCCCCTCAGCTCTGAACTCGACAGTATATCTACTCTGCCCAGCAGCTTGCAGAGGGGGCAGAAATATTCAGTACAATATTTAGCAAAGTATTGCGCACTATGCACTGAAGGTATCATGACTCTACAGCCTATCCCTAGTTCAGAAGAAAATATGGCGTCAAGGTGCTCATTTTGTGTGCCTGCCATTGGCAGCCAGCCACCATCCCCTAAGTTTGAAGTGGTGTTGTAAACCAGCAGTCTAGACGATCAATATAATCTTTAGTAAAGAATCCAAGTACTGTTTAGGATCCAGTATTACTTGTGTTCCACTATGGAGGTCTCATTGGGCTCGAATCCTACCCTTGCTATGGATAGAAACACTGACTCAACTACAGGTGTAATGATCTGGGGAGCCATCACATACTGTAATCTGTCACGCCATCTGTGGGCAAATGTGCCATACAGAATCTATATACACCCATCCTGTGATCTCATATTCAGGCTAGAGGGAACCCAACAAGGTACTAAGGCCTCATTCAGAACCTCCCTGTACAGTTTTTCTCTATAAATATATCCTTTGGCTCTAATATTGTCACTTACATATATCATCATTATATTCACTCATGCATTTTGCATTATGTTTTTGTCAATGAGTGCATATACTTGATGTACTGCCAGATCATCTTCATTCATTCACACTGATACAGTCTCTGTGTGATCTTTCCCTAGTGCAGACACTGACCCTGAGGAGTGTTTGGTTCATCAAACTAAACTCTATAAGA
Organism: Hyla sarda; assembly: GCF_029499605.1. Lineage (NCBI taxonomy): Eukaryota > Metazoa > Chordata > Amphibia > Anura > Hylidae > Hyla > Hyla sarda. Next base: position 199,448,194 of record NC_079191.1, on the reverse strand, counting down.
CATAATTTCCCGTGTCACGTAGAACAATAAAAGGTCTTTGCTAATCTGTAGAGTTCGGCTTCTGCAAATTTTTATATTCTCAGAAAATTCTTAGCATTGAAAACAATGAGTATGTGCCAGTGCTAGATACCATGAATAGGCATGCATAAGCCTTAGGCTAGATTCAAACTTTTTTTTTTGTATGATTTTTTTTTTTTTTTACTCTGCTACTTATCTAAACTAATAGATTGACAGATGACACATTGACTTCAGTTCATGTCAGCTTCAATCAGTTCTTCAATCCTTCTACCATTAAAGGGAACTTCTTGCTATATTTATACTGCCCTATCTGTGCACAGCATGAATAAGTGGCAGGAATGCTGAATTTAGGGACATAAGTGTTTTTACGCAGCGGTATGTGATTCTGGACTTACTTAACCATGAACCCTGGTACGTTCTCAGTATAAAATGCATGGCTCTATGATATCTGTTTAATGGGGGCTTCTTTGCCTTCCTGCTGTCTATGATTAACAAAACTTGACCTATCTGTGTATAGGTAGAAATCTTTTATTCACTTGAAGCAGGGTGAAGGAGAATAAAAGATAGAGGTTCAAACTAAGGGGTAGAAGGGGCTCCAGTAGCCTCGATCTTTGATGTTCTGCATATTAGCTGTCACATTTCACATAGTTGCCAAGCATGTAAGCAAAACAATTAATTAAAGGGGTACTCCGCTGGAAAACATTTTTTTTAAATCATCTGGTGCTAGAAAGTTAAACAGATTTGTAAATAACTTCTATTTAAAAATCTTAATCCTTCCAGTACTTATCAGCTGCTGTATGCTCCACATGAAGTTCTTTTCTTTTTAAATCTATTTTCTGTCTGACCACAGTGCTCTCTGCTGACACCTCTGTCCATTTTAGGAACTGTCTATAGTAGGAGCAAATCCCCATAGCGAACCTATCCTGCTCTGGACAGTTCCTAAAATGGACAGAGGTGTCAGCAGAGAGCACTGTGGTCAGACAGAAAATACATTCAAAAAGAAAAGAACTTCCTGTGGAGTATTCAGCAGCGGATAAGTACTGGAAGGATTAAGATTTTTAAATAGAAGTCATTTACAAATCTGTTTAACTTTCTGGCACCAGTTGATTAACCTTAAGGAACCAGGGTTTTTCCGTGTTTGCACTTTTGTTTTTTCCTCCTTACATTTAAAGAAATCATAATTCTTTAAATTTTGCACCTAAAAATCCATATGATGGCTTATTATTTGCACCACCAATTCTACTTTGTAATGACATCAATTATTTTACTCAAAAATCTACGGCGAAACAGAAAAAAAAATCATTGTGCGCCAAAATTGAAAAAACGCCATTTTGTAACTTTTGGGGGCTTCCGTTTCTATACAGTACATTTTTTGGTAAAAATGACACCTTCTCTTTATTCTGTAGGTCCATACAATTAATATGATACCCTATTTATATAGATTTGATTTTGTCGTACCTCTAAAAAAAAATTCATAACTGTTACGCCGAGCGCTCCGGGTCCCCGCTCCTCCCCGGAGCGCTCGCAACATCCTCGCATTTGCAGCGCCCCGGTCAGACCTGCTGACCGGGTGCGCTGCAATACCTCTCTCAGCCGGGATGCGATGCGGGAGGCGCCCGCTCGCGATGCGCATCCCGGCTCCCGTACCTGACTCGCTCTCCGTCAGTCTTGTCCCGGCGCGCGCGGCCCCGCTCCTTAGGGCGCGCGCGCGCCGGGTCTCTGCTATTTAAAGGGCCACTGCGCCACTGATTGGCGCAGCAGGCTTAATTAGTGTGTTCACCTGTGCACTCCCTATTTATACTTCACTTCCCCTGCACTCCCTCGCCGGATCTTGTTGCCATTGTGCCAGTGAAAGCGTTTCCTTGTGTGTTCCTAGCCTGTGTTCCAGACCTCCTGCCGTTGCCCCTGACTACGATCCTTGCTGCCTGCCCTGACCTTCTGCTACGTCCGACCTTGCTCTTGTCTACTCCCTTGTACCGCGCCTATCTTCAGCAGTCAGAGAGGTTGAGCCGTTGCTGGTGGATACGACCTGGTTGCTACTGCCGCTGCAAGACCATCCCGCTTTGCGGCGGGCTCTGGTGAATACCAGTAGCAACTTAGAACCGGTCCACCAGCACGGTCCACGCCAATCCCTCTCTGGCACAGAGGATCCACCTCCAGCCAGCCGAATCGTGACAATAACTACATGCAGGAAAATTATACGTTAAAAATTGTCATATTCTGACCCCTATAACTTTTTTATTTTCCATGTATGGGGTGGTATGAGGGCTCATTGTTTGCGCCATAATCTGAAGTTTGTAGCAGTACCATTTTTGTATTGATCGGTCTTAATAATTGCTTTTTATTAATTTCTTTATGATATAAAAGGTGACCAAAAATAAGCTATTTTGGACTTTAACATTTTTGGGGGTGTACGCCATTGATCATGCGGTTTAAGGGAGCTATAACACTGCACACACTGATCTTTTACATTGATCTTTGTTATCCCATAGTATAACATAGATCAATGATTCTGCCGCTTGACTGCTCATGCCTGGATCTCAGGCACTGAGCAGTCATTCGTCAATTGGACACTAGGAGGCAGATAGGGGGACCCTCCTCGTGTCCTACAGCTCCGGATGCCACGATTTCGCCGCGGCGATCCCGAACAGACCCCTGAGCTAACCGGCAGCATTTCAGTTTCACTTTAGACATGGCAATCAACTTTGAACGCCACATCTAAAGGGTTAATAGTGTGCCGCACCGCAATCACTGCCGCGTGCTATTAGCCACGGGTCCCCACCGTTGTTAGAGGCTAGGCCTGACCCGCTATGACGCGGGGCCATGCCGTGGCCCCGCATTATAGAAAGGGAGCGGACTCAGGGCGTACAGGTACGCCCTGGGTCCTTAAGTGGTTAGCATTTTTTTTTCCAGTGAATTACCCCCTTTAAAGATATTTTACATGTAGGGAGTTACACACAAAGGCTCAGATTTATCAAACTATTACTCATTTTTTTCTCTCACACAGTTTGATAAATCTGGGCCAAAGAGAAATGGCACTATCATAAAAATGTATGTAGGCTTGGATATGACAACAGTTTTATTATTTGATCGTATAATTGCTGTACTCCTGTGAATACTAGAATGTATGCACATAGCAAACTCTGCATACTCTTTGTGGAAGATTTATTAAAACGTGTGTAGAGGAAGAGTGGTGCAGTCGCCCATAGCCACCTATAAGACTACTTATTTTATTTTTTATTTCAGATCTCTGAAAAATGAAAGAAGCAATCTGATTGGTTGATATAGGCAACTGCACCATTCATTCTCTGTACAGGTTTCAACAAATCTCACCCTTTGTGTTACAGGCTTTGTAGTTTTTAAGTGTCTGATATTGTTATTTTTTTTTTTTAAATGGAGATGAAGGTTTTGCTATCATGGAATCTGAGTTGAGCACTATTATTGATTAGGTTGAGCGCTATGCAACAGGTGAAGCCCTGTGTTACTTATAAATACATAGTTGAAAAAATAGAAAAATACATATGTCCACCATATTCAACCAAGACAGGTAGGGCTATGGATAACTTTGTTCAAACCAACTGACACAGGGGAAGTGAATACATAAAGGAGACAATTTTTTCTAAAAAGCAACTATATTATGTTGTTCTGCAAGTCCATGTCTTTTTTAATGCATAACAAGTACACACAGAACATATAGTAACTACAGATTAATAGTATACAGATGCATAACTATATTCATACTGAATTTCATTTGCACAGAGGATACTTGAAGCCTACCTGTCACATCTATTTTTATGCCTCCATCATATTTATTATAAAAATACCTCTTTTCATTAGCTCACAGTGTTAGGAATCCTCTCAGGGGAAGGGGTGTGTCCCTCCCTTGTGGTGGTGGGAGGTGATTGGTGTTTCTGCTCATGCAGCCTTGTCCTTGAGTCATCTCTTGCCCATGACTCATAGACAAGCCTTATGCTACTGAAGGGCTGGTCAGTATCCCAGTAGGTATGGGACCCCTAGTGGTGGGTTTTTTAAGGAGCCGTTTTCGTTATGAAATATTCAAAAATGTTTAAACACCCACATTTCAAAAGGTCTTTAATTTTCATCATTAACAACATTTATGGATCTGAGAGTGCTCATTCAAACACTCAGTGGGTCAAATATTTAATTTTTATGTCTTGGCAAAACTGCAGTGACATTTGCAGCAGAAAGTGGTGCAACGCATGTTCATCATATTTGCTCGATTATAAGGCAGATTTTTTCAGGAGAAAACTCTTGAAAAGCAACCTCAAGAATGTTTTAAATATGAGCATTAGGGGCTGCATTAGTTACCCTGCTACTGTGCCCCAGCTCATGGCTTCTCTTCGTCGGTGGCCCAGATTCTTTTTGGCAGCGGCCCAACTCCCATCTCTTATTCAGCGACAACCTGGTTCCTGTCTCCAAAAAGCAGCCCCTAGTTGTGCCTAGCGCTGGGAGGAAGTGATCTTTCACTTGATGATGTCACTTCCTCTATAGTGCAGCAGTGAAGCTTCATGGTAGAGAAGAGAACACCAAAGAGAAGCTCCCGGGAATTTTTGGACATAATATGAAGGGTGAAGGAGAATAAAAGATAGATGTTCAAACTAAGGGGCAAAATGGTCTCCAGCAGCCTCCATCTTTGATGGTCCGCAAAATAGCAGTCACATTTCACATAGTTATCAACCATGTAAGCAAAAAAATCACGGAATGAGGGGACATAGGGGCATGGTATGAGGGGACATGATATTAAACAACATGGTATGAGGTGACACGGTATAAGGTGACATGGTGTGAGGGGACATGGTATGAGGGGACATGGTGTGAGGTGACATGGAATGAGAGGACATGGGGACATGGTATGAGGGGACATGATATTAAGCAACATGGTATGTGGACAAATGTTATTAGGTGACATGGTATGACATGGAATGAGGAGCCATAGTCATGGAGGGGGATGAAATGATGGGACATTAGGAAATAGTATAAGGGGACATGCTATGAGGGGAGATTCTATTAGGGGTCATAAGAACATGAAATGAGGGGACATTGCTTGAGATTATATGGTATGAGGGGAATGGACATGGAATGGAGAGGATTGGATATGAAATTGACATAAAGTAGTCATATTATGGTCTTTTGATTTCTTCTTTCAATTAGAGGGGCTAGAAAGGTCTTCTTATAATCATAAAAATACAGTGATTTAAGAAAATGTACTTGTTACAAAACTGTTACTTTGCACTCTGCTCACCTGATGAAGATTTTGCATGTAAGCTTTGGAGACAGCTTTTTTGGCAGAAAAACTGTTGCAAGTTATATTGAAGTTGAAAACGTTTGTTATAGACACAACAGAAAAAAGGCAATAACTAATAGTTAAAAGCAAGGCAAAACCTTCATTTATGTTATTACCAGTGCAAAGTACATGTCACAGAACGAACTGGCAAAACTTACATTTCCCCCCAGTCTATTCATAGACCATCCATAGATTACACCAAAATGCAAAACTTTCTGAAAAACGTATTCATTTAATTGCCCCCTTGTCTACAGTTGTTATGCATCTGCGGCCTGCACTGAGAGTAGAAGTGACCCCTAGCGCCTGCACTGTGGAAGGAGAAGAAAGCGGGCCAGCAGTACAGCTGAGGAGATTGCTGTGTGAGACAGATGAGTTTCTGTTTTGGTTCATTTTTTTCCTTTTTTTTATTTGAACCTGACAAAAAGAGAAAGGGGTATGAGGTGTGGCGGGGGGGGGGGGGGGGGGGGTCTACATAACTATCTATCTGGCTATTTAACTACCTACATACCTGGCCTATATACCTAACTGCTTAACTACCTACCTATATACCTGGCTACCAAACTACATACCTGGCTGCCTAACTATCTTCATATCTGGCCTACATACCTAGCTACCTAACTTCATACCCAACTACCTAACTACCTACCTACATACCTGGCTACCTAACTACTTTCATATGTGGCATACGTACCTGGATATCTAACTACCTAATTGCATACCTGGCAACCTAACCACATACTTGGCTACCTTACTACCTTCATATCTGGCCTACATACCTAGCTGCCTAACTACCTACCCACATACCTGCCTAATTACCTACATACCTGGCTACCAAAGTACATACCCTGCTACCTAACTACCTGGCTACCTAACTATCTACCTACATACCTGACTACCTGACTATCTGACTACCTAACTGGACTGCCTACATAACTGGCTACAGAACTACCTACCTATATAACCGGCTACTCACTACTGGCTACCTACCTACCTACCTGGCTACCTAAATACCTGCCCACCTACATTCCTGGCTATCTGACTACCTAGCTTGCTACCTGGATGCCTACATACCTGGCTACCTAGCTAGATAACTACCTGCACGCCTGACTACCTACTTACCTAGCTAGGTTTCTACCTACTAATCTGGCTACCTAACTACATAGTTATCTACCTATCTGCCCTTTTCTGTGAAGGACACAAAAGAGGGCATTATTACAGTTCAGGGCCTATAGATGGGGAGATTATGTAGAGAAGGGCAGGGCACTGGAAAAATGCAGAATCTAACATGTTTGTCCTGCAGATGTGTTGGATGATAAGTTTTGGTGGAAAGAAGTTGACATGGCGGTCAGTTCCAGATGGAGAAGAAAAGGGAAAAGGACGCTGCAGATCAGAACAGATCAGAAAAGTCTGTGAGTTCCCTATATGTAACTGTAATCACTTATATGTATGGTATAGTGATCATGTGTACAGATGATAGGTACCTATGGTCCTGTATATAATCACTAATTTAGTATACAAATCCTTGATACCATATTTTTCCAAAGCACTTCTGATATATTACATGTGCCCACAGCAGCTATAAATACTGGTATGGTACTCTTACCACCACATCTAAAAAGACAAATAATAATAACAATAATATATCTATAGTATTTAGTACTATGTGAGACTTGTGAAAATTGAATAATTCAAACTGAACAATCGGACATACAGTCTATGTGTTAGGAATAACGGCAGGTGGTGGATCCTCTGGGCCTGTGTGGATGGAGACTTGAGCCGTGCCAGGGAGTGGAGTCTAAGGTGCCACTGGTTTTCACAAGAGCCCGCCGCAAAGCGGGATGGTCTTGCTGTGGCAGGTGGCACCCAGGACGCTACCCCTGGCACGACTCGTCCACACAGGTAACTGGGGAGGTGGTGTGGCACAGAAGGAGACTGGCAGGACGTGGCGGAATGGCAGAAGGTCAGGGCAGGAACAAGGTACAGGAGAAGACGGAAGCCAGGAACAGAGACAAAGTGACTGGGACACAGGACTTCACAATGGCTAAGACAACCAAAGATCCGGCAGGGAAAGCAGGGAGGGGCAGAGATTTATGGAGCAGGGGAAAAGGTGCAAGCACTTTAATTAATTGGGTACTGGCTCTTTAAGAGTAAGAGCGGAGGCGGAGGCACGCGCACCGGGGCTACAGGGAAGGAAGCTGACACTGAGGAGGGTGAGTGACGGGCTGAGATTCGCATGAGGGTGCGACAGCGGGGAAAGAGAGCACTCACGGAGCCGGAGCGCAGGCGTAACACTATGACAAGAAAGTATACAGAATTTCATAGGGAGTGTTGTCCTATCATTGCAAGGTTGCATATAAAATATTACATTATTGTTTATGCTGTAAATATTATGATATAACAGTAAATCCTATTTATCCTATTATAGCCTATAGAAGTTATATTACATAGAAAAAACAGTATTGATTTGATAATATGCACTTACACTGTTTCTTTATCTATAAGGTGCTTTGCTCTGCAGTATCGTAACTTAGAGAGTATAGCGTATTTCTGTGAAGTGCAATGTGCTTGTCTATAGGACAAGTGATGCAGATGTTATGTTGTAGTAGCTACATTTTATTTGACTTCACTATAGACTTTAAAACGTTACTGTTAGAAAAAACTTTTTTCCATTCAATACTTAAAAACGAAGCATTTTCCTATTATACTTCATTAAAAAATGTTATGCTAAAGATGTGAAATAAATGTTTAAAAACATGGCCCCTCATTTTGAAAATGAACACTGGTATCTGGGGCTCTTTAGTCCTGACAATGAAGAAAGGGACAGAAATTCTGAAGGGAAGGGATATGGGGGTGTGGTTTCTCTCTCATCTGTTCAC